>NC_060270.1:56709531-57009531 GCF_021613505.1 Equus quagga
GAAACAACACATACAAATGCATTCCTTTATCTATGATAAAGAAATAAATATCTCCATCTGAATATTTAGCCTAGTAAAGTCAAAATATCAGGGCTGCCAGCAATCAAAAATTTCTTCCTCATTGGATTATTATCTTTTGCAAAAGTATGCCTTACCGTGATTTTCATATTTAGGAAATGTTCCCTTCACAGTTTCAGAAAAAAAAAAGTTTGACATCATATTTTCTCCTCTTCTTAATTTTAGAAATAAAAATGCAAATTCTTTAGAGAAATAAAAAGCGTTATTCTAGAATGTCACGATGTCTGCCCAATGGCCTCACACTGATAGCTCTGGCCTTGTTTTGTGGTCTCCGTCTCTATCCCGCCATCCACAGGGCACTTTTCACAGCTCCCCTTCTGCATCCTTGAAGGTGCTCATCTGAGCATCACCTGCACAAGCCATCTGGACCCACAGAAGTCTTCCCATTCCTCAGAGCAAGAATTATATAGAAATATATTCAGGAGCTGGAATTACTTTCCAAGCTTCATCAGTGCGGTCACAGATTGAGAAAAATACCAATTTCCCTCAGGCAAAATGCTAATCTTCCTCTTGAGGAAATCCTATTCATTTTTATATCAATCTTTAAATGGTCAATTCTAAAACATACCACTGTCGTGTCGAAATATGCCATCCAGCAGTCATTCAGATGTGAAAATTAGCCCTGATGCAAATAAACAATTAAGAGGCAAATAAAACTAGAAATGAAAACAGAAGTTAAACCAAGAATTATTTAATTAGCTATATGCTTTGTTTGGGCCATTGGTGTTCACTATTATTTCATGAACATCTGGAATATTAAAGCAAAGGTTGTAAGTACACGAAAGCATTTTATAAATTGTAAAAGCATCATTTGGGGCTTTGTCAGTACCTGGCACTTACTTGCACTAATAAATTTGTGTCTTATAAAGGTAGAAAAAAATAAAACTAATAGATTCTTTTTATCTTTTATTTAAAAAAAAACATAATGAAGCATTTACTTCTAGGAATTATAGAGCTTCACTTTCAAGCTAGCTCCCATTTTGATTAAACACAAAGATATGAATATCAGGAATGTCATTCTGGCAATCCTACTTTGAGAAATATGAGAAAACTCAGGCCAGCTTTAAGGGCCAGCCTAAGATTTCAGTTATGCGATGGAGCTAATATAAACTTTTACCTGCCATGTTTAATATTAACTTCTGGGCTCATTTCAGGAAAAAAATATATGAAAGGTATTGGACGGGAAAAAAGAGGCACCACAATTCAACCGTCCTGCAGATGCAAAATGTTTTTACTCACAGCAATACACCTAGGCAACAATTTTGTTGTAGAGAATATTTACATATTTTTGGACATTGCAAAGATATGAGTCACATGATTTTTCCTTCTCAGAGGTATTCATTACAGTTGTCTATACCTGGAAAATGCAGAAATGTATCCTGCTAGTGAAAAAGTACAAGTTTGCAACATAGGTCTTGAAAATTAACTGTATGATACTTCTTATATCACTAAAGTACAGTGGAGACACCTTACAAAACTCTTTTTAGCAGACGCAACTAATGTACTTTACGTGCCAACCATGAGATAATGCTGGTTTGTGGTACATCAAAGGACATAATTGGATGGATAGAATATTAGAGGCAGTATGTGAATTAATGAGCCATTGTTAGAATTCAATTTTACTATTTTTGTTCAATTCTTTCATGGTTAACAGATAAAGAACAGAAGTAAGCAGACCCCGTTGGGTACAATTTCATTTTATTTCACTGTAATTCTTATAAAGACCAGGTCTATTTAATTGCTATTTCTGGTGATGAAGTAGGCCCTGGGTTAACTCTCTTATTTTCCCTGTATCACCAAGACTCGGTCTACAATGGGGTTTGTCCTCTTTTGAAAGCAATTTACCTTTAAACTTTCACTTTTAAATTAAAGAATTAACACCCTAGAAACTTCTTTAAGACTGCGTGTGTGAGGAAATCAGAGTCAAGCCAAAGACCCTCTGTGTATATCTCTCTCCTGTCTATGCCACAGTTGGGGATTCGCTCAGAAGTTCCCCCTCTGTCTTCACCAATTAGCCAAATGTCAATGCCCCAGCAGCCCACTCTGACACATAAGGAACGAGGAAGTTAATGCAACACTGAGAAAGGCTCTAAGATCACCAGATCTGGACCAAATGAGACATCCGATGCTGCGGCTGCTTCTCCAAAATGCTGCAATCTGCAATACGATGCATTCGTCTCACCAAGAAATTAGCAGATATGTAAGTTACAATAATGCGAAGATAGATGGAAAGGCTAAGTAACTGTTTTATTTCTCGAGTTTGCCTCTCCCAGATGTTATATCCATAAAAACAATGACAACGCTTCCATAAATGTTGCAGAGATTAGGTCAGCCGACCTCTCACCCATGTATTAGAGGTCCCTGTGGGGTCAGTTACATTTGGTCGCTACAACAACATGCACTTTAGAATTTCACAAAATTGGATTTAAATCCTGCCTTTGAGATGAAACTTCTCTGATCCTCAATAAAATGTCACTAGAGTAACATCTACTTCAGAATGCTGTTGTGAGAATTAAATGAAGTAAGGCATCTAAAAGCACTTAACACATGGTAAATGTTTGATCGCCTAATTTTTATTTCCAAGGTGCAAAATGCGCAGCTTGCTCCCAGGGGCTGGAGGTGGGGGTAGATGAACAGGAGGGCAGGGCTGGACATGTTCCTCACAGGATGGTTTGGCTTGCTCCAGCCATAAGAAGTCTAATCACAAAAGGTCTAGAAAATTTAATGGAAAGAAGGAAAAATCAACCAAATAATCTTTTTTGAAATACACATCCCACGGTCTGTTCTGAATGAATACTCGTAGGGAACATTTCGGCAAAAGACCCACAAGGCTCCTGATATCTCTCAAAATCTCACAGAACACATTTCTCCATCAGCTGCAATTTTAGAAGCTATGTGCTGGTATCATAGGCTGATATTCCCCCTGAAAAGCTGATTCTCCCTTCATGCTCTGGGCTCCTGGGGCAGCTACAGGTCTTTGAGGCTGGTCCAACAGCTCCCCACAAAGTCCAGACCTGATACCTGGGAGCCATCCACAGTTTCCAGGCACACAGAGAGGAAAGCCCCATCATCTCTTCTCAGGTCACCTGCCGTTTCAGCTCCCCTCGTAATTCCCAGAGGCTCTTTTCCTCTGAGGCAGACATAAAAGCAGATTGGAACAGACTCCAAAACTCTCGCTGCCTTTCCTGCCTACTCACCCTGTAATCGACATTGGGAGAGCTGCTGCATGGGCAAGGCCAGCAGCACCCAGAGCCAGGCCCGCTGTAGAACCTTGATCAGCGTTTGTTGAATGAATGAGCGTCACTCATGGTCACTGGGACGAGATCCAGCCAGTTGTGAATCCTGGCCTGGCCCTTTACCTTGCTGGAACTCTGTCAAAGAGAGACTCTAATCCAATTAAGGAATCAATATCCAGAAAATATCAGGGCTGTTTTAGCCATGCTTTTTTTTGTTCAAGGTTATTATTCTGTGGCATTTTAATGCCTTCAAATGTCATAAAAACAATAGCAATGAAATGCAGAAATCTAAAATGAATGAACAGATTGAAGTAACATAGTAGAGGATACACAAAGAGGCTCACAAAATAACACCGTGAAATTAATTTGAAGAGTTACTCTCTTTCTTGCTTTGTAAGCTATAAACTAATGTAAAGGGAACAAAAAGAACTTTACAAAGGATAACTAATTTAATATAATTTTGAAAATCCTCTTTCTGGAACACATTTTTTAAATAATAAGGTTTAAGTGAAATATAACAACACCCAAACAAGTTGAAAAATTAATGTCCTGATTTGGGCAAAATCAGATTTGGTTATTTTGGACCCTGACAGGTTCCTCATCACTCACTGTAGGAGGCAGAGAATGAAATCGTGCGTGCCAAGTCCATCTCCCTAATTGCCTTGGTCACCATCACATGCCATTTGGACAGGAGTCCTGCTAAATAGCATCCAAAGGCCGAATAATTCATGACATTGAGAGGAATCCAGCGCCACGCCTTCCCTCAGCCCAGTGTGACTTGAAGGACAATTGTCTGTTCTGTCAATTCTGAAGGTATAGAAAGTGCCAGAGTACACGAAAATATTCACAACATTCTAGAATGTCAGAGCTGGAAGTGACCTTGGAAGGTCACTCTTCGTTCCTCTTCATTCTCTAGACAAGAGAAGTGTTCAGTTATGCTCCCTCTCTGTGCACCTCTAACAAGAGATTTTTACCCCGATAGCCACAGTTACTGACCTGCTACAGTATCTATAGGTAGGATGCCAAGATGGATGAATGGATACATAGCTGGGTAGATAGACAGACAGATAGAAATATGTATCTGTCTAAATGCAGTATATTATAGTATTGTCTACACATCTTTTCTCCACCCATTCTCCTCTCACACACACACAAACACACACAATACATACATACACACATACACACATAGATACACACACATACATGCACACACCACATGCACACATACAACAAGCCATTATTGGACATTTTTTGAAGGCAGTAACTATGTTATTCACATATGTGGTTCCCAAACTGTCAGGAACTGAACAAAAAATGATTGAATAAAATAACAGAAGACTCAGTGATTCCCATACTTGGAATTCACAGCAATCTCAGCGATTCTTTGGAATTTTCCTTGGGCCCTTCACTCTGTCTCTGTCCCGGCTCTAACTTGTGTGAGGCAGCTCTTGCTGCGGAGCCCAGACTGCGAGTCTGGGGAGAATCTTCACTCTGCTTCTACACCAGCCTTGCCTGGTGGCATCTGCAGAACCACACTGCCACCTGCTGTGGGCATCTCCAAAGCAACTGGGGAAAACTGCCAAATACTGTGGGATGCCTTTGTTCTTCAAAACACAAGTCAAACTGCAATTAATCAACATTTATTAAAATTAATTCTAACATGTTCATTAACTTTTAAGGGAATTACAAGGCACACAGCATTATTGGATGTCTACATGAAGCGTTCTCTCCAGGAGAGAGAACAACAGTGGTAGGATGGGAGGCACCGAATCGGGGGCCTCAGATGCTAAAGTGCTAGATGGCTGACACAGAAAATTCTTAATGTGTCCTTCAGTTGGGTCTTTGGGAAGTTTAGACTGACACCTTGCATGTTACCTGCCAAATGTGCTTGTCCTGCCACCGTTTGAAAATATGTATTGCCCCACCTTTCCCAGAAATGACATTCTCAGTTTCCAGACTCACAACTTAAGAGATCTAAGACATCATTTAAGAATGTGTCCTCAAAGGACAGGACCTCAGAGTATTTATGAGTTATGTCTTAATGCCACTTTAGCCTTATCTACTGAAAAAATGGATAAACATATGTATGAACTTCCTTCAGGAGTTAATCCACACAGTATTCTCAATGCATTTTTAAAAACAAGAACCAAACTTCAGAATTTTCTCCCCTACATATGGAATTCTATTTCGGTAGGCTCATAGACTTCTATTTCTCTTTCTACTGGGAAGTAAAATATTCAAAGATCTGAACATAAAAGAATAAACGGTTAGGGCCGGACAGAGCAGGAATAGAAAGAACAAGGTGGATTTCTCACTGGTTTGAGTGTTTTGATTTGGGAGTCGGCAGGCCTCAGCAGTTATACAACAGCGCCACCCTAGGGCCCTCTGTGGAATAACAGGTCAGCCTCTACCAGCCCAGATTCCCCTCCTTTTATGCAAGGCAACTATACAAAGGGTTAACCCTGCACAAAAGGTAATGGTATTTTAGTATTAGCCTATGTCTTTTACTTTTTAAAGTACCAATAGTTTTTTAAAATGAGATACTGAACAGTTACTTTTTTATTAGTCAAAAGGTACCGACTAGTCTTTTAGATGACTTGAGTCAACTACTAACCACGTGCTTTTGGGGAAGTTCCAGTAACCTTCCTGGGTCTCACTTTCCCATCTATAAAATGGATGGTTCACTATGAATCTACATCATCTCATACGGTAGTCAGTAGTCACAAGTGACTATGTAAATTTAAATTTAAAATAATTTAAATTAAATAAAATTAAAAATTCAGTTTCCTGGTCATATTAGCCCTATTTCAAATGTTCAATAACCACATGTGACTAGTGGCTACTGAATTGGACAGAGTAGATATAGAACATTCGCATCATATGGCAGAAAGTTCTAGAATTTATGCTTCCTTCCAAATTGAATCTACGTGGTTACAGCAGAAATATTTTAGAGAACAATTAGATCAAAGCGAACCATACAAATAACAACAATTTGAAAAGCAAAACAGAAAGAAAAGGAAGAGCAAAAGAGAAGGGAAGAGAAAAAAGAAATGAAGGTGAGCCCCAGGTTCCAGGCTTCCTGCCAGTCACTGCTGCTATCTGATACCCCACTCATGTTTTAATTCCAGTCTTCAAACCAACTCATGTGCAAAATGAGGAGAAATCAAGAGCCTGCATCCGGAGTCAGCACTACAAAAACGGTGACAGCTCAGGAAAGGATGTGCTGACAGTTTTGTGTTGGCTTGTGGAGCACAGCCCACACAGCAGGCTGCCGGGTTGTTGTAAGGACATATAGGTGATTTTCTACCATCACACACTGAAGGTGCTTGCTAACAAATCAGTTGTGTGCTGGATATTACAATAACCGGCATGACCTGGTGCCATGTCAGACCTCGGCCACACTCCAGAGAGCCACATTCTTGGGAACCGACAGCACAAAGCACAGGTCATGCTGATGGTGGGCGCACATCCTGTGATTGGAGCTGCAGCAAGAGGCCCAGGCTGCACACAGCCACGCTGTAAAGCCACTCAGCTGGTCCTGAAGCCACACACAATGCATGCCTGCAGCTGGCACAGGCCTCCACCAGGGACCTGGCCAGCAGTCAAAGTGGCTGCAGTCAGCTTTTACAAACCTTGCCGTGGGTGAGAGCAGGAGGTACGGGAGGGGGAAACTGCGGCATCATTACCATCTAGGGCTTTCTCAGCGTTCAGCACCTGAGGGAAACCCAGTGCAGATGTCCGGATCATTTCTCCTTCCCCACTGAAATGCCATCAGGGCCCCACAGCTCTGAGCATGGCCACGGCCTCTTAAAAGGTTGAGGTGAAGTCGATATTGTTGCAGCTTCTCCACATGTTATCAAGCCTCATCTGTAAGGTTAGAGAGCATGTGCAAGAGATTTCCCAAGTGTTGTTGTCCTCCCCTCAGGGTGTCCCTCCTAACCTGTCTGGAATGCAGCCAGGCTGGACACAATGTTTGCTGCAGTCCAGCCTGACTCAATGTGGCCAGTGTGAGGAATGGGGCCAGCAGGGAGGCCAGAAGCCAAGTCAGGGGAGGCAAGCAGAGCAGTCATGGGTGAGGGCAAAAGCCACATTTTAAGGACCCCTGAGACACAACCTCAATAGCACTGGGTAGAATAAGCTATGAGCAGCCATAGACGGAGGAGAGAAAGGCTCTTTCTAGGCAGAGGCGGCTGGCAAGTTGTGTTGCATACATGAGGCAGAAAGCCGGCCCACAGGGGCCCCCGCACTGGCTGGGGCGTGCCTGTCACTCCCCGCAGACACACAGACACGGTAGAGAGTTAGCATGTTTATTAGCATTGTCTCCAGCACAAAAGACAACAGTAGCCATTTAGACCTTTGAAAATTTATCCCTTCTGATGGGCAGAGCTGAAAAACCAAACTGATCAATGTGGCACAGTTCTTCCGAGGTTTGGCGCTCATCACTTCTGTTACCTGGATATTCCAACACCTCCCCATGAAAAAATTACAAAAGTACCTGAAGCCACACACAATGGCTTTGTTCCCCAAAGAAGGGGCAGAGAGAGCAAAGAATGGCAATGGAAACGAGGTATAAATGAGCCCAGGCAGGCTGTGAATGCCAGCAGGGCTGGGGAAGCGCTGAACGTGTGTATTACGGTCAGAGATCAAATGTCTGGAACTCCTGTTGCACCAGCAAGCGCCGTGCTTTCACCACTGCAACCAGAGGATCTGCTTTTGCCTGACCCCACAAAGAGGGGACATGTCCATAGTACAAGGATGGATATAAACACAGCTGAGCAGCAGGTTTTGAAGCAAAGCCTATTCAGAGCATTTTTTAGATTCAGTCATCAGAGGCTCAGGATATTTAGTTTCCAAAAAAAGAGGTAAAGTGTGAGCTGGGAGAATGTGTACACAGGCAAACATGTACAAAACTGTGCGCTCTCTTAATGGCAAGAATGACGCCCTGCCTCAGCGGCCATGTGAGCGTGGGGCTTAAAGCAGTGCAAATCACGGCCGGGGATAAAGAGATAAAGGCCCAGCAACCCCATTTGTCCAGGCCATAGGTGAATTCCCCTGCCTGCCTCCGTCCTGACCTATGTGTAAAGCAGAGGTCAAGGGGCCAAAAGGTCACAAAAGCAGCCTTTGCTCCTGGCTCTGTTTTGTCATTCAGTGAGAAGGAGATAATGCAGGGATGTTTCCAAACGGCTTCATCACTCGCTCACACAACCGGCTTAGACAGAAAATTCTCCCACAACCCACCAGATCATTGAACTCAGTGAGATTAAAAGAGAGCATATCAACACTGATTTTATGTAGCCACTGATCACTTGCTTTTCCTGTTCTTTTTGCTTAGTGTGGCCGTGGTGTTCCTTTCCTCAGTTCTCATCTTCTTTTCTTTTCAAAAACCCTAATATGACGTCAGAAAATACCCTTCATACTGTTCTGTTCAGTCTCTCACCATTATAAACCATCTGTCAGAACTAGAAGTTTGGGTAGGAAATCATCTTCTGTTCTAACCCCATCTTCTCTATCTGCAGGTTTACCCCTCATCGTTTGGGAATCCACCTGGGATTAAATTCCTTTTTAGGTAATAATATTCAGCTATGTGACATCTGCCCTAAAGATCATTCAAAGTTGGGTTAGGGTGAGAAGGCGGGTGATGTGGGGTGACGTAGAGCAGAGAGAATCCAACGCAGACCAGCCGGTGCCTCCAGACTTCCGGTCTGATGGATCCAGGAGTGAGGGAAGGGCATCTTAACATGGAGACTGGGAGTGGGGAACACCCGTCCTGATGTCCCACACAGAACAGAGCCTGGGTTTGGGATGAGCTGCCAAGAGAAGAACAACACCTTCCACCTCCAGTTTATTGCTGTCCCCACCCTGACTTTCTTCAGATTCACTTGACAAGAGAAGTTTTTAAAGTAAAGATCCAGGCCTCTACCCCAGGTTACTGAATGAGGTGCCTCAGAGTCCATTACAGAACCCCATGCTAGACGTAAAAAGAGAAAGGCATTTATCTTCCTCAATAAATCTCTAGGCTTGTGACAGTGACAATCTGAAACTGTTACTATTCAAGTAAAGACCAGTTTGGCAAGACACTATGTTTTTCTTCAAATATATTTAGGTGCTAATCTGACGTTTCTCTGCATGTCCTCTTTTTACGCTCTTCTTTATCCAACTGTAATGTACACTCCTGGATGTAGTCCTTTCAAGTCAATCTTCATCTCTCAGCTGTTTATCCCTTCATTTTCCTTAGGCAGATAATCAGAGTACCTGTCAATCCACCAGGTGGGAAATCATTCAGAAGAAACATGGAAAATAGAGGTGTTGTCTGCTCTCCTGAGGAACCGCAGAACAGAGGTTAAACAGCACCACCCCCGCGTCCAGGCGTCCTGCGCTCATCTGTCTGCGATATAAGCACAGTGGCTCTGAGTGGCATTTGAGGACTTAAATTGCAGAGTACTGCTTCCTGACGTGGCCAATCCAGCAGCCTTTCCTCACCACAGAGGATCTGTGCTGGTTCACACCTTAAAAGCTCTCCTCCCCTATACACAGGTGCATACGTAAGAAGAATTTAACCTTCTCCATTAGAATAAGTCCCAGCAAAGAGATTTACACATCTGTTTTATTCTGCAAAGAATGTTATTCATGCGCGTGTCCTTTATCTCTCCAGCCCATTTCTTTATGATTAAACATGGTGGGCAGGACCCGAGGGCATGGTTGAAAAGGAACAGAAACACTGAAACAGCACTTAATGGACTCATTACTTTCTGATGGGAGATGTCCTCCATGGATTTAGAATCTGACTTCACATCTGCAGGGAGGATGCAGGGGCATTAACTGTGCCTGGGTAACCACCGGGCCCTGACCTCTCCTCCTGCAGGGTCTTCCCGAGGAGCGAAAGCAGGGCAGCCGCCCGTGAGAACAGTGTCAGTTCACTTGGTGCCAGTTGCTGTTATACAATGGCCATTTTTCCTCTCCTTTTGAGGGCTATGTAAAGACCAAGCACCCCTCATGACAACTGTTTCTTGCCACAATCTGGGGCCATGTATTCCGGGGCCCAGCCGTTTATTTATCAGGGTGAATCTGCACAGAAGGCAGCTGGCGTTGTCTGCTGCTAACTAGAGAATCTGAGGGGGAAATCCGGTTGTGAGCTTGCTGTGACACTGCCAAGGACTCTCTTGAGCTCATTACTTGGGAAAGAACCAGAGTGAAGTGAAGAAAGGCCCAGGAAAATGTCGCCTGTGTCTTCAGGTGACTTCTCTGTACCTCGTCTTCCACAGGCTGGTGGCTTAAAGGTCAGCACAGCCTGGGCTGTCTCTCTTTTTCTTTTAGAATTAGGTTACAAGGGGGTTCATTATTGGTTTGTTTTTGTTTTCGTTTTTTTTTTTTGGCCTGAACACAGGTTGCTCAGAGAACATACATCAAAACAATATTCTCCGTACTTTCCTTGAGTTTATTGGTCCCATTCTAATCCAAATTATTTTGTATAAATGTCATGATTCAAAGAAAATACACCTAAATTATTCTCTTTCCTTTTAAAAGATTTTTTTCTTGTTTCTCGCTTCTAAATCTAAATGAAGATTCAGATCACCACAGAATTTATTGTGCACACACTGTAGGCTAAACACTGTTCAAGACAGTGTAAATTTTTTACTACATTTGATGTTTGGGACAATTCTGTAAGACAAGAATAATCACTGTAACTTCACAGATGGAGAAACTGAGGCTCCTAGAAGTTAAAGTAATTGCTTTAGTTCTCAGAGCTTAACTGGGGAGTCTGGAAATTGAAGCCGGGTTGTCTGATCCCAATGTACAGAAGTCCTCTACTCGCTAAAACACCACTAAAATAGAAAGAATAGACCGTTGGCAAGTGTGGTCTGCCCATCTAGATTTACTCTCCTTCATCTCGCAGAGATGGGCAGAGCCGAAATAAATGACTAGCTGCTTCAGAGTTTCTTCACTCAAAAATTTCAGCGAGAAGATAAACAGATCAATATTTGCCAAGAAATATACACTGTCATGATCAAGAAGTGTGTGTGTGTGTGTGTGTGTGTGTGTGTACTCATGCACTCACGCACTCACTTGAGGGCTGATTATCTCTCTCACCCTGTGTCCGTGGCGTGTCCAACCGGAAAGTCCCTAGGCTCCCGTTGTTTTCTGTTCTTCCTGTAAATTCCAGGGGAAGAGAAAAACTTATTTCAAAGTGCCAGAAGTGGATAGATTACACACAATTCAGCCTTAAGAGTCTGTCTAATCAATGTACTGGCCGTATTTTTCACATTTTATGGGACAGCAGGGAAAATTGTTGAGAAGAGCCAATTTGCAGCTGTGTTCTTAATTACGCCTTCTATGTGAAAGGAGGTGAATTTTTCAGCAAGAGACTGCAGCTGCATTCATGAGGCAGGAAGACCCGGTGTTTACCGCAAATAATTGAGTGCCTTAATGGTCCCAGATCCCAAGGTGGACCAAGCAGCCGCCTCTCCGTGTGGCCCGGTCAAGCCACTTGACTCCTTTGTGCCTCTGTCAAGCCTGCTGCCAAAGCGTGTTCAAGCAGCAGGAGCTGACTGACAAACAGATGCTAGATGGGGGTAGAACCGTCCTGGATAATTATATTGCCCCAAGCCACTGTCACTTGCAAAATAGTGGAGTTCAAAAGTTCCTGCCTGCACTGAGTGTCTTTGAGCTGTTGCAATGCCGAGTCAGAATTGTCTCTCACACATTGGGCAGTTTACTTGGGGCCATGTTGAAAGAAGAGTATAAACCCAGGTGCATCGATACTGATTAGCCCCAGGTGTCGAGGGGAATGGCAGGCCATCACGCAGGTGTGCAAGAAATGTAACTTTGTTTTTCTATAGCTGAATTTAATTTCTATTAAAATCCCCATCCCCTAAAGGGAAGAGAGAGGGCAGGTCAGAAAGTACCCCATTTTCCCTGTGACAGCATTTACTTATCAGATGTTTATATTGCTTGCAACAAGGAATTGGGATAGCCATTGTGTCTGAATCACCATCTAAGATGTCATTATTCCTGTCATGGGTTACATGGTGGTCACTGTTGACTTGTCCTCTGTTCCCTAGTGCGTGGCTCCTTATAATTCCCATCACCTCTGGGGCATGAAGATTCTGCTGTTATAGGCAATTCACTGAGGCTGTCTGCAGCTTTTCACCTCTCCTGGGCATCTTTTAGGAACAAGGGAATCATTCTACTGTTCCAGTATTACTGAGGCACAAGGGAAAACTGGGGGTCCCTCTGAGTAAGCAGGAACAAATCTCCTCTCCTCTCAGGGCCCCCTCCTATTTGAATCTGTCCTGTGCCCTATCCTGAGTGTGAGAAGGGATGTCAAAGGGCACAGGGTGCTTCTTTCTGGAACACACCTAAATCTACTATCATTTCACTTCCCCTCCCTCTATTCAAGAAAACTTCATCTGGGCTTTGGAAGAAAAAAAACTTTGCTTGGGATTTCAGACCTTGGGATTTCTCTGTTTCTGCTATAACATTCCTAACAAAAGAAATGGATGTCTCCTGATCAGATAGGAAAGAACATGGAACAACAGGAAATACACGAGTTGATGTCTCAAACACTCCCATCCTAACATTAGGTTTCTTGGTTCTACCCTGAAGGTACCTGGGAGAGTTTGTCTATTTCCTTCCTTTCCCAAACCCTGCTGAGTGAAAGATCTATGGGGATGTCTGCCTTAGCAACTGGAGGCCACATTTCCATCCAGTAAGCACTGGATAGACTGTGCTAGTTGTTAAAATGTTGAAATCATTCCATGTGGGTTGGTAAATAGTAGCTGTCCCAGGCTGCAAGCATTGCCACTGCCACCATGTCAGCCCCCGCCTCTCCACCAGCAATGCCCTGAACCTCCTAAGGAATAAAACCTGGCACACCAGGGAGCTCCCAGATTCTTGCTCCAGCACTATGACTGGTGTCTGTTCTTACTTCTCAGTCCTTGTGCCTCACCAGTTGTTGAATGTTTTGAATTTCACTCCCAGCTTTTCCTAGAGATTTAAATAGGGTGATCAGGGTGATTGCTCCTGAGGCAAGCCTGGCACTTGGAGGTGCTTATACATCTTCAAGCGAGTTGTCTGGACCTGTGAGCTACTGTCGAGCTGCTGAATGGGAACCACTCATGATAAAACTGGAGAACCCTGTGTAGATATCGTAGCTAGTCCTAATGTAAAAGGCACTGGAGTTGGTGTCAGAAAAACCTAAGTTTAGTTTGAGATCTCAAAGTCTTATGACTTTGAGTATATGCTTAATCCCTGGATGTCCTTACCGCTACAAGAGGTGATAAGAACTACATCCTAAGGAAAAAATAAGATGTCAAAAGAATGTAATGACCTTCCTCCCTTCTTGAATAATTCAAACCAAAAACAATTAGGTGGGTCAGAGCAGGGTGCCATGTTGTGGGGGGGGGGGGGGCGTGGAGGAGGAGTGGAGGAGGGCACAGCCCTACTCAGTGTCTGAGCCTGAGCAGTGAGGTGGGCAATCACATGGCATGATGGAGGGTGGAAGAATGCTCCAGAAAGTGATGGCAATGGCCCGCTCTGAGGTTTGCTGCTTGAATGGGGTGGTAAGTACATTCAGGCAGTGCCAGGAGTGAAGGGCAGTGATTATGTATAAAGGGTTGATCAAATAAAAAATATCTATTGAAGATAATGGAAGCCAAGTTTTTTACTGTTGAAGAAGGGAGGTACAAATGTGAAAACAGACAAAACCAGAATAAGTCTTGTAATGTTAGATTAGAACCAGAAGTGTTAGTATAACTCCTGGTTTACAGTTACTTTGATAGATATAGAAATGACTGTGTGTATATATTCTCACACACACAAACACATATTTCATAGCTCTATACAATGAGATCTCTGAGAGGAGAGACACCCCAAGAGCACTGAGCACGCCTATTGTGAGATCTTGGTTTCTAAGTACTGTTCTCCACTAAAAGGAAGCAGGCTTCCTTGGAGAAACAGCTAGAGCACAGAAGGTGCAAAACAATCCTCGGGTCCTGTGCCAAAAAGTTAGAAAGGGCTGAAAAAATGACAGAGACATGTTAAGAGAACAGACAAGTCAGCTTGAAGGAGTCCCACTGACCAAACCTGAGCCAATTTGAGCATCAAAATAAATAATAATAGTGACAGATTATAACTCATTAAATAACGTAGGCATCCATGCAACTGTACTTACATAAATAAAGAAATGGGGAGAAGGGAAAGCTTTTGTTTGTCTTTTTTGCAAGGAAAGATTCACCCTGAGCTGACATCTGTTGCCAATCTTCCTCTTTTTTTCCCCTCCCCAAAGCCCCAGTGCATGGTTGCATATCCTAGTTGTAAGTGCTTATAGTTCTTCTATGTGAGCCGCCGCCAAAGAATGGCAACCTACAGGCGGGAGCTGTGGTTCCACAACCGGGGAGGGAACCTGGGCCGCTGAAGCGGTGAGCACCAAACTTTAACCACTAGGCCATCAGGGCTTGCTCAGAAAGCTTTTTTAAAAGTAGAATACCAACTAATAAATGTAGAAAAAATAACAGAATTAGAAAAATCATCATTTGGCAATTGTCATAGTAATAAGCAATTTAGCTATTAATTAATTAAACATCAATGGATGCTAAACAGGTGGGCAAAATTTAATAAGAAATGGGATATTTATAAAATCTCAAAGTGCCTCCCCTCAAAATACATATTAAGTATAAAGAAAAAAGAGTAACTCTCCAGTGGATAAACAACAACAACCACCTCCATGAAGTGGTTAAAGTTCACATCACCAGTAAAGGAGCAAATAGAAATTGTGTAACACTTGACAGGATGCAATGAGAAGAACATAGAATTATGCCTGTGATACCCCTATCAAAAATACATCGACTGCATTTTTCGTAAAGAAATATCAGACAAATCCAAATGAGGGATATTCTAAAAAACAACCTGCCTATGTTCTTGAAAAGTGTCAAGGTCAAGGACAGACTGAGGATTCCAGATGAAAGTAGGCAAAAAGAACGTGACAATTAAATACAATGTATGATTCTGAACTAGATCCTTTTGTTACAAAGGACACTATTAGGACAATTGGTGAAACTTTGAAGGGGGAATGAGATGAGAGTAATGCATCAATGTCACTTTCCTGATTTTGATGACTGTATTGTGGTTACGTAGAAGAATATCCTTTTCGTAGGGAATACAAACTAAGGTATTTTAGCATGGTGAGGCATCGTGTCAGCAACTTATGCTGAAAAGGGTTCATGAATAAAAGTTCCTTAATTCTTGCAGTTTTTCTGTAAGTTCAAAATTACTTTAAAATAAAAAATTTTTGAAGTAAAAGAGAAAAGAATATAATATATATAATTAAGAGAAATATCCTCTGATCAAGGAGAAGGAGAAAGAACTAGAACTGGCCTACAATAGACACAAGAAGACAAATACTGTATGGTCTCACTTATATGCGGAATCTAAAACAGTCAACTCATAGGAGGCGAGTAGGAGAGTGGTTGCCGGGGTCTGGAAGGAGGGGCTGGGAAGGTGATGGTCGAAGGTACAAAGCTTCAGTTATGCAAGAGGAATAAGTTCTGGAGATCTACACTGCAGCTTAGTGCATGAAGCTAACAATACTGTAGTGCATACTTAAAATTCGCTAAGAGGGTAGATCTTATGTTAAGCGTTCTTGCTACACAGATTATAATGATAATAATAGAGGGATAGGAGGAAGCTTTATGAGGTGGTGGCTATGTCTGTGGCCTTAATGGTGGTGATGGTTTCAAGGGTGTATACTTATCCCCAAACTCACCAAGTTGTATACATTAAATATGCACAGCTTTTTATATGTCAATCATACCTCAATAATTAAAAAAAAGAACTAGAACTGATCCACAGTTGCTTCCAAGTACGTGCGTGTGCTGAGTCACCTGTCCCATTGCTCCATCAAGAGAGAAAGAGCCTCTTGCCTGGTCCAAACACATATTAAAACAAGAAAAAGGAGGGGCTGGCCCCGTGGCCGAGTGGTTAAGTTCGCGCGCTCTGCTGCAGGCGGCCCAGTGTTTCGTTGGTTCGAATCCTGGGTGCGGACATGGCACTGCTCATCAAACCACGCTGAGGCAGCGTCCCACATGCCACAACTAGAAGGACCCACAATGAAGAATATACAGCTATGTACCAGGGGGCTTTGGGGAGAAAAAGGAAAAAAACAAAATCTTTAAAAAAAACAAAAAAAAAAAAAAACAAGAAAAAGGAGAAAGATCTGGAGAACTAAGGACCAAAGAGAGTAAGTCATTTAGTGCATCTGTGGGATACAGCCCTATGTTATTTTTAACAGTGCTAATGAACTCATTCAGCATCGTATGTTATATACAAAGAGTGGAGATGTATCTTTAAATCTAGAATATTAAAACGTGCTCTAACTAATAAGGGCTTAAATCGTTATCACTGTTAGCGCTCGACCAGAAACAAAATCAATTAAAAATGATTTTTATATCTCTCATTCCTTTAGCCAAATAAAAGCAGCAAAATTCGTCATAATGGAGTTAATTACCTTTTCATCAAAGTACAGACAGTGGCAATCTGACTTCTGCTTCCTTGTACAACTCCTGTCTGAAAGATTCCTTAATTACACATGTGGCTTATACAAGGCAAAGCCCAGCCCAATTCTCACATCTATTACCACAAAAAGAACTCCAAATTACTTTCTATGGCTGAATAAACTGCCTGAAAAATGTTGACCCAAAACTTTTTCTTTCCTAATGGTAAAGAAATTGAAACAGATCCAGTAGAGTTGTCAAGGAGACAGAAAAATAAATTAACAAAGTGTAGGGTAGTGGTTAAGAGCACAGAGCACAGAACCACATTTCCTACCTACAAATCCTGGCTTCACCACTATAAAGCTGTGCGATTTTGGGGAAGTTACCTAACCTCTCTGTGGTCCAGACTCCTCATCTGTAAAATGATGATAATAATAGTATCTACTTTATAAGCTGTTGCAGGATTGAACAGATTGTTTCATGCAATGTGCTTCAAACAGTAATTGGCTCATGACAAGTGATCAGTGAGTGTCAGTTATTATTAAAATTGTTGTTATTTAATACTTTCTTATATGTTAGAAGCATTGATCCCGAAACAGTCCTAAGACTATGCAGAGTCTTTCACAGTTCACAGCCAAGTAGGCCAACAGACACAGGAAAACCATGCTACACTCAAAACAGGCCAATTTCCCTGCCTTAGCTGGTTTGACTAGACATGTCAAAGCAAAGAAACAAAGTTGGTCTAGCAAAAAAATTACACCACTCAAACTATGTTGCTTGTTTCTAGATAACCTGATTAGCACCTGACTAGTTTGAGCAATAAAGCCAGTGAACAGAGGCTATTCCATTTGTACTAAAGAAAAACAGCAATAGTGTAAGTTTCCTAAGCACATTAACGCTGATCTTGATAGTTGTGGGAACAATCATTCCAAATTCAACATCAGATGTGCTCTCCCACAACCACAAAACCTGACTGGCACTTTGAAAGAGACTGAAGATGATGACGGAAGCTTCTCTCTTCATATTAACACAAGACTTTTCTGCTAGCAATGTGGTCATTACTTTTTTTTAACTAAGAATGATCCTTAAGGTAAATGAGTCTCTTTTCTATGTCAAAATAAAAACAGGAGAGGAAACCATGAAATCATAAATGAAAAGACAGGCATTTCTGATTATATAAACATTAAAATAATTTTCCATGAGAAACAACAGCAAAAATAGTGTGAAAAGAGGAGAAATCGAGACAAAATATTTACAACCCACAGAATAGGTTACTGGTCAACTATAAAATGCAAAGAGTTCCTAGCAATTTATAACAGAAGAATAACTTACTTTTTAAAAATGGACAAAAGTTATTATAGTCAAATAGAGGAAATTCAAATGACCAAAAATCATGTAAAAAGATGCTCAGTTTCACTAGGAATCAATGAAATGCAAATTAAGGCTAATTTGAGGAACTATTTTTCAGCCACAAGACTAGAAAAAATTAAGAAAATAATATCTAGTGCTGATGTAATCCATTTCAGTGGAAGTGTGAATTGCTGCACTAATTTTTCAAAGTGATTTGGAAATATTCAGTAAAATTATAAATATATACCTTCTTCATTCCTCTCTTATCTCTGTGGAAATAAAAGCACCATTGAGTAAATATGTCTTTATGTGTGTGTATGGTATTAGTATATATGTATATATATATATATGTCATACAATATTAGTTTTCTATTGCTGTTACAAATTATCAAAAACTTAGTGGCTTAGAGCAACACAAATTTATTAGAACAACACAAATACAATTTGGAAGTCAGAAGTCGTAAAACTACAGTGTCCACAGGGCTGCATTCAATCTGGAAGTTCCTTTGCAGCTTCTAGAGGCTGTTTTCTTGCCTTTTTCAGCTTCCAGGGCCACCTCCATACCTGCGGTCATGCCCTGTTCCTGGCATCAATCTGACCTCCGCTTCTATCACCTCTTTTCTGGCTCTGATCCTCCTGCTTCCCTCTTCTGAGGCCCCTTCTGTTGACATTGGGCCCATAAGGGGCCAGGATCATCTCCCACATCAAAATCCTTGACTGAATCATGTCTGCAAATCCCTTCTGCCATGTGAGATCACATATTCACAGGTCTCAGGGTTTAGGTCTCAGACATCTTTGTGGGGGTGTGTCAATATTTTATCCACTACATTTATACACACAGGCACAGACACACACACACACACACACACATTTGCTTTCCAAAAATGATATTAGTGCAATAATATCTCCATGAAAATGAAATTAAAGTTAGACTCTGATCACACACCATAACCAAAAATAAATTCTGAAGAAATTGAACACAGGAATACATAAAATAAAACTCTAAATCTATTAGGAAAAGGAGAGGTATCTTAATAAAAATTTGTTTGGAGAAGTGATCCTTAAAGTACACACACAATAACACTGCACTTGCACTTACGAGAACATATCTGAGAGGAATTCTGCCATGTGTGTACAAGGAGATGTGTCCCGTTATTTTTATTACAGCAAGATTTGTATTGGCAGCAAGATTTGTATATCATATGATGAGATACTCTACAGTAATTAAATGAAAAAATTTATATGACTAGTTCTTCAAAACAATGTTGAGGAGATCTCGTCAAGATGGTGACACAGGAAGACTCTGAACTCACCTCCTCTCACAAACACAACAAGATTACAACTATTCTTGGAAAAAAGTACCCTGGAGACAGAACTGAAAACTGGATAAAAAGAACTCCCACAATAAGGGACAGCCCTGACTGAGGCAGAATAGACAGAAATTCCTTCTGGAGAGAAAAAAGCCACCTTTATGAGCAGTGGCGCTTCACAACCAGCAAGGCAGGAGCCACCCTAAGGTATGCAGACCTCCCTGGAGAAGTGGGGACCTGAGCGGGGACACATTACCACTATAAGCACCCTTCAGACTTAGCACAAATGAGACAAGTGTCATACTATCTGGCTTTGTTGGATATTAACTGCAACAGGGAATACCCCCAGAAAATCTATTGACATAAGCAGGATAAAGCCAGCTCTTAAAGGACCCACACACACATTCACCCATCTCAGTGAGCAACCTAAAATCACCAGAAAGAAAGGTGCACAGTCCTTTGATCAAAAGAGACTCACCTGGTAGGCTCTGGATGCATCTCAGTGAGAGGTGAGACCTCTCCAGAGACTGAGACATTGGTGGCAGCCATTGCTGTGACCTGGTACAGGTGTGCTGACACAGACTCTGGTAGAAGCCATTGGAGTGCTTCCCCTGGCCTGTTAGCCTAGGGGTCTGCCACACCCACCAGAGCTCAAATTTAATCCAGTTCAGCCAGGGCAGGCAGCCAGCCCTAGGGACCAAAACCACCCAAGAGCAAGCTCTTGGGCAACTTGTTTTTTTAAGATTTTATTTTTTCCATTTTCTCCCCAAAGCCCCCCAGTACATAGTTGTATATTCTTCATTGTGGGTCCTTCTAGTTGTGTCATGTGGGACGCTGCCTCAGCATGGTTTGATGAGCAGTGCCATGTCCGCACCCAGGATTTGAACCAACAAAACACTGGGCTGCCTGCAGCGGAGCGCACGAACTTAACCACTCAGCCATGGGGCCAGCCCCAACCCTTGGGCAACTTTTAAACCTGCATAGACTGGGTACCTGGATCTCTACAAGCAGGTGAGTGTGTCCACCACTGTGGAGCAGGGCCTGTGTGAGGACCAGGTGAACTGTGGAGGGTGTTGGTGGGTTGGTGGGGGCCTCTGCAGTGGGGTGAATGGGTGTGCTACAGGGGGTCAGGAAGTGTGCACGGGCCAGGACTGTGTTGACGGTGTGTGCGGACCTGTGAGGAGTGAGGCTTATCAGTGGCAGAAGACCTGTTCTTCACAGCCACAAATGGGATTAGCTCCACCTTGCAAAGCCTGAAACAATTCGGTGTTCCCACACCTGGGGCCAGCCCCACTCAGCTGCAATCCTAAGAGAGCTGATAACAGCCTTGGAAGGCCTAAGGCCTACAGCAACTGTAAGCCTGTGAGCCTAGCAACCAGTTACACTAGGAGCCTACTCATTTAACAGGAAAACTGCAACAGGAGTGTGCTATTAGACCTTGTAGACAATGGTGCTGGGGTTCCCCAAATCTAATTTACAAACAGCCAGCCAGAAAGGGAAAGCCTAGACTCCCTGGGTACCTGCAGTAAGAGGAACCCTGCCACAGCAGAAGGACACAAGTAGCCCACACAGGGGTCACTCCTGGATCATTTGGACTGGTGATGAGTAGGAAGCAACCTGCTGGGCCTCAAAAGGCATCTGTTATATGAGCCCACTTCTCCAAGAATGGGAGACATAGCTGACTCACCTAATACATAGATATAAGCACAGAGAAAGAGGCACATTGAGGAGGCAAAGGAATACATTCCAAGCAAGAGAACAGGATAAAACCCCAGAAAAAGAACTAAATGAAACAGAAATAAGCGATCTACAACAAACTCACAAGGATGTTCACTGATCTTGGAAGAAGACTGGATGAACACAGTGAGAACATCAATGAAGAATTAGAAAGTATAAAAAAGAACCAATCAGAAATGAAGAATACAATACTGGGATTGAAAAGTCCACTAGAGAGACTCAATAGCAGAGTAGATGATACAGAATAACAGATAAGTGAGCTAGACAAACGACTAGAAGAAATTACCCACACAGAACAGATAAAAGAAAAAAGAATGAGAACAGTCTAAGGGAACTCTGGGGCACTATCAAGTGCACTAACATCTGTGTTATAGATGTCTCAGAAGGAGAAGAGAGAGACAAAGGGGCAGAGACTCTATTTGAAGAAATAATAGCTGAAAATTTTCCTAACCTAAGGAAGGAAACAGACATCCAAGTACAGAAAGCACAGAGAGTGCCAAACAAGATAACCAAAAGAGGCCCACACCAAGACACATTATGTCCAAAATTAAAGATAAATAGAGAATCCTAAAAGCTGCAAGAGAAAAGAAACAAGTGGCATACAAAGGAAAGCCCATAAGGTTATCAGTGGACTTAGTTGAAACCCTACAGACTAGAAGAGAGTGGCATGACATATTTACAGTGCTGAAAGGAAAAAAGCTACAGTCAAGAATACTCTATCCTATTACAATGTACATCTGAAAGCTATATAATGTTATAATCCAATGTTACTGCTATAAAATAAATAAAAAATAAATAAAATATGAGTATTCAGTTGAAAAAAATACTCTAGCAAGGTTGTCATTCAGAATGGAAGGAGAGATAAAGAGTTACGCATAGAAGCAAAAATTAAAGGAGTTTAACGCCAAGAAACCAGCTCTACAAGAAATGTTGAGGGGACTTATTTAAGTGGGAAAGAGAAGACCATGAATAGGGATAAGAAAATTATCACAAAACAAAACAGGCAATAAAACCACTGGTAAAGGCAAAAATACAATAAAGGTAGCAGATCAACCACCTATGAAGATATTCTGAAGGTTAAAAGAGAAAAGTACTAAAATTACCCATTTCAATGATAAGAGGGTAATGGATAGACACACACAAAGAAATAATTAAAAATGTCCTCACACTGGCAACAAAAAGGAAATATTTACAAAGCTCTGAGAAAGGAGATAAATAGACAGACATGATCAGAAACCTGCAGCTTTCTACCAGAGTAGGGAGGCAAAGACTCAATTACAGCTTAAAAGAGAAAGGGAAAGAAAGCATCAAAAGTAATGATAAACATTTCAACTTAACCACAAACTCACAAAATTAAAAACTGAAAAATTTGTAACAGTAATTACTCAGAAGGGGAGAAGAAATGGAAGGAACCTGCCTAGGTTAATGGAGATAAGAGAATATAAGGAAATGGTCTATCTCATCTCCAATATTTTTCATACAATCCTCACAGTAACCACTAAACAAAAAATCAGAGCAGAGCCACATCACAAAAAGAGAGAAAACTGAGAAATCCCCCCTCAGAAAGCCACCAAAATGAAAGGGAAGTCACAAATACAAAGGAAGAGAAACGATGGAAACATAGAACACCCAGAAAACAAGAGATAAAATGGCAGCATTAAGCTCTCATCTATCAATAATCACTCTAAACGTAAGTGACCTGAATTCTCCAATCAAAAGACACAGAGTAGGGGCCAGCCTGGTGGAACAGCAGTTAAGTTCATATGTTCCACTTCGGCAACCCAGGGTTCACTGGTTCAAATCCCGGGTGCAGGCATGGCACAGCTTGGCAAGCCATGCTGTGGTAGGCACCCCATATATAAAGTAGAGGAAGACGGGCATGGATGTTAGCTCAGGGCCAGTCTTCCTCAGCAAAAAAAGGAGGATTGGCAGCAGATGTTAGCTCAGGGCTAATCTTCCTCAAAAAAAAAAAAGACACAGAGTAGCTGGATGGATTAAAAAACAAGATCCAAGAATATGCTGCCTCCAGGAAATGCATCTCAGCTCCAAAGACAAACATAGGCTTAGAGTGAAGGGATGGAATAGGATACTCCAAGCTAGTGCCCAACAAAAGAAAGCAGGTGTTGACATATTTTTTATCAGACAAAGCAGACTTCAAGTTAAAAAAGACAATGAGAGACAAAGGGGACAGTGTATAATGATAAAAGGGACATTCCATCAAGAAGACATAACGCTTATTAATATATATGCATATAACACAGGGGCACCAAAGTACATAAAGCAATTATTAGCAGACCTGAAGGGAGAAATTAACTGCAACACACAATAATAGTAGATGACCTCAGCACCCCACTCACATCAATGGACAGATCATCCAGACAAAAAGTTGGCAAGGAAATACTAGGTTTAAATGAAACACTTGATCAGATGGACTTAATAGATATACATATAGAACATTCCATCCGAAAACAGCAGAATATACATTCTCCTCAACTGCACATGGATCATTCTCAAAGATACACCACATGTTAGGAAACAAGGCAAGCCTCAATAAATTTAAGATTGAAATCATCCCAACCATCCTTTCTGACCACAATGCTATGAAGCTAGAAATAAACCACAAGAAAAAAACTGAGAATGTCAAAAATATGTGGAGACTAAACAATATGCTATTGAACAACGACTGGATCATTGAAGAAATCAAAGTGGAAATTAAAAAATACCTGGAAACAAACGAAAATGAAAATACAACATGCCAACTCTTCTGGGATACAGTGAAAGTGGTCATAAGAGGGAAATTCATAGCAATACAGGCCCACCTCAACAAGCAAGAAAAATATCAAATAAGTAACTTTAAAATGCACCTAACAGAGCTAGAAAAAGAAGAACAAACAAAGCTCAAAGTCAGCAGAAGGAGGGAAATAATACAAATCAGAGAGAAATAAATTAAATAGAGAATTAAAAAACAGTAAAAGGGATTAATGAAACTAAGAGCTGATTCTTTGAAAAGATAAACAAAACTGACAAGCCAGACCCACTGAGAAAAAAAGAGAGAAGGCTCAAATAAATAAAATTAGAAATGAAAGAGAAATTACAACAGATACTGCAGAGATACAAAGAATTATAAGAGAATACTACGAAAAACTACATGCCCAGAAATTCGATAACCTAGAAGAAATGGATGAATTCCTTGACTCATACAACCTCCCAAACTGAATTAAGAAGAAATGGAGATTCTGAACAGACCAGTCACAAGTACAGAGATTGAAACGGTAATCAAAAACCTCCCAACAAACAAAAGTCCAGGAACAGATGACTTCTCTGGAGAATTCTACCAAACATTCAAAGAAAATTTAGTACCTATCGTTCTCAAACTATTCCAAAAAATTGAAGAAGATGAAACGCTTCCTAACACATTCTACGGGGCCAACATTACCCTGATACCAAAACCGGACAAGAACATGAAGAAGGAAAACTACAGACCAATATCACTGATGAATTTAGATGCAAGAATCCTCAACAAAATATTGACAAACTAAATATAGCAATGCATTAAAGGGATCCTACACCACGATCAAGTGGGATTTATTCCAAGATGCAGGGATGGTTCAATATATGCAAATCAATCAATGTGATACACCACATTAACAAATTGAGGAATAAGAATCATATGATCATCTCAATAGATGCAGGGAAAGCATTTGACAAGATCCAACATCCATTTATGATAAAAACTCTAAATAAAATTGGTATAGAAGGAACGTAACTCAACATAATAAAGGCCATATATGACAAACCCTCAGCCAACATCATACTTAATGGTGAAAAGCTGAAAGCCATCCCTCTGAGAACAGGAACAAGACAAGGGTGCCCACTCTCACCACTACTATTCAACACAGTACTGGAGGTTTTAGCCAGAGCAATTAGGCAAGAGAACAAATAAAAAGAATCCAATTTGGAAAGGAAGAAGTGAAGCATTCCTTATTTGCAGATGACATGATTCTATATATAAATAACCCTAAAGAATCCACCAGAAAACTCTTAGAAATAATCAACAACTAGGGCAAAGTTTCAGGGTACAAAATCAATTTAAAAATCAGTTGCATTCCTATACACTAACAATAAACTAGCAGAAAGAGAAATCAAGAATACAATCCCATTTACAATCACAACAAAAAGAATAAAATATCTAGGAATAAACTTAACCAAAGAGCTGAAAGACCTATACACTGAAAACTATAAGACATTATTGAAAGAAATTGAAGAAGACACAGAAATGGAAAGATAGTCCATGCTCTTGGATTGGACGAATAAACATCATTAAAATTCCCATACTTTCTAACACAATCTACAGATTCAGTGCAATCCCTATAAAACTTCCAACAACACTTTTAACAGAAATAGAACAAAGAATCCTAAAATTTATATGGAACAAGAAAAGACACCAAATAGCCAAAGGATTCCTGAGAAAAAAGAACAAAGCTGGAGGTAGCACACTGCCTGATTTCAAAATATACTACAAACCCATAGTAACCAAAACAGCATGGTACTGGCACAAAAACAGACACGTGGATCAATGGAACAGAATCAAAAACCCAGAAATAAACCCACATATTTATGGACAGCTAATATTCCACAAGGGAGCCAAGAGCATACAATGGAGAAAGGAGAGTCTCTTCAATAAATGGTGTTGGTAAAACTGGACAGCGACGTGCAAAGAATGAAAGTAGACCATTATCTTACACAATGCACAAAAATCAACTCAAAATGGATTAAAGACTTGAATGTAAGACCTGAAACCATGAAACTCCTAGAAGAAAACATAGGCAGTACACTCTTTGACATCGATTTTAGCAGCATTTTTTTCAAATACTATGTCTGACCAGGCAAGGGAAACAATAGTAAAACTAAACAAATGAAACTACATCTAAACTAAAAACCTTCTGCACAGCAAAGGAAACCATCAATAAAAGAAAAAGACAACCTAAAAATTGGGAGAAGATATTTGCAAACCATATATCAGATAAGGGGTTAATATCCAAAATATATAAAGAACTCATATGTCTCAACAACAAAAAAACCAACAATCCCATTTAAAAAATGGGCAAAAGATCTGAACAGAGATTTCTCCAAAGAAAATATGCAGATGGCCAACAGGCACATGAAAAGATGTTCAATATCACTAACTATCAGGAAAATGCAGGTCAAAACTACAATGAGATATTACCTCACTCGGGTCAGAATGGCTATAATTAACAAGACAGGAAACAATAAGTGTTTGAGAGGATGTGGAAAGAAGGGAACCCTCATACACTGCTGGTGGGAGTGCAAACTGGTGCAGCCACAATCGAAAACAGTATGGAGATTCCTCAGAAAATTAAGAATAGATCTACCATATGATCCAGCTATTTCACGGCTGGGTATTTATCCAAAGAACTTGAAAACACAAATGCATGAAAACACAAGCACCCCTATGTTCATTGCAGCATTATTCACCATAGCTAAGACTTGGAAGCAACCTAGGTGTCCATCAGGGGACAAATGGATAAAGAAGATGTGGCATATATACACAATGGAATACTATTCAGCCATGAGAAATTATGAAATCCGGCCATTTATGACAACATGGATTGACGTTGAGAGTATTATGCTAAGTGAAACAAGTCAGAGGGAGAAAGTCAAATACCATATGATCTCACTCATAAGTAGAGATAAAAACAACCACAAACAAACACATAGCAACAGAGATTGGATTAGTGATTACCACAGGGGAAGGAGGGAGAGAGGAGGGTGAAAGGGTGGTGATGGATTGTAATTAGCCTTTGGGCAGTGAACATGGTGTAGTCTACACAGAATTTGAAATATACTATGATGTACACCTGAAAGTTATACAATGTTATAATCCAATGTTACTGAAATAAAAAATAAAAAAACAATGTTGAATGAAAAACTCATTTCATTCTTCTGCTCAAAACCCAGAAATGGCTCCTTGTTTCACTCAGAACAGCTGAAGACCCCACAGTGGCCTCAGGCCCTATGCGATCCAGTCCCCCCGGTACTTCTCTGAGCATATTTACTACACGCTTCCCTCCAGCCGCACAGGCACACTCCCACCTGAAGGCTTTTGCACTGGCTGTTCCTTCTGAGTGGAATTCTCTTCCCCCTATTTCCCTCATATTCTTCAAATTTTTGGTCAAATTCCTCCCAATTAATGAAGACTGCCCTAAACATTCAAATTAAAATTGCAACTCACCCCCTGATATTCCCAAATTCCTCTTGCTGTTCCACTTTCTCTTTTCTCCATAGCACTTACCACTTTCTAGCACACCCTGTGACTGGATTTTTTTGTGTGTTTATGTCTACTGGCTGTTGCTTGGCTCTAACAGAAGCTCCATGAGGGCTGAGGTTGTGTTTTGTCCCCAGGTGTTTCCTCAGAGCTCGAATAGCACCTGATGCATAGTTGATGTTCCATAAATATCTGTGGAATAAACGAATACTCGGATTTTTATCACAACATTGTTGTAGTGGCAAAAAAAAAACTGGAGAAACACTAAATGAACAGTAGGAAAATAATCGAATAAACTTCTTATTACGAAATATCATGAAGCTATTTAAAAAGCATGAGTTAAATCTATATCTGCTGATTTCAAAGAGTGTCATGATGGAGAAGGCATAAAATGATATGCACAGGCTGCTTACATTGGTTACCTTGAGGGAGAGAAGAGAAAAAAATGTTTTAAATAAATATTAATAAAATGGAAAAAAACTTACAATATAATATTAAGTGAAAATATGGACTACAAATGTCTATCTATATTATTACTGCAGTACATAAAAATTTTAAATGAATATGATCAATGATTAGAAAATAACTTGGAGACATAAAAATGTTAACTAGGTCTCTATGGGCAATTTCGTCTCAGATTTCTTGTTGTTGTAATAGGTTTTTCCAATACAGTAACATTTTAAAAAGAAAGAACATAAAGAAATCTTGACCTATTATATTTTCACAAAAAACTTCTGAAAAGAAGCATTTTCATTGATTTTAAAGTAGAAAAGACTCCCTGGTTAATGCATCTTTTTCCACATACAAACACATTCAGTCCTGGAACACATCTCATTCAGTCTGTCCCTACCATTATTAAAGAAATGAATATTTCCCAAAATAAACCTCTAACATGCAGTATAAATATGCCACTTAAACTTAGCATTATTAACATAAAAGTAAGTTCACTGTCTTCCCCTGAAAAACATTATGACATTATTTTACACAATCAGTATTCTTTATAATTACTTTTCAAATTGCATTCAAGTAATTATTTTCTTATGATTCTTTTTTTTAAAAATGTCATAAGAAACTGGTGGAGTAGATATTCTTAGCCTGGTATTATAAATGAAAAGGAGACAGTGTGAATGACTACCCGAAGTCACTTAGCTAGTTAAGTAGGAAGAGTGCCCAGTTACCCTGACTTCTGCTTCAGTGTTTTTCCATTTTTGTCAGTAAAAATCTGGCAGTCACATTCTTACAGTAGTTTTAAAAAGTCCTAATAAAATATTTCATCAAGACTCTCCTGTCTTCAGCTGAGGTGACCACTCACCAATTCTTTTCCTTTGGGACAGAAGAAAAATTGGATTTTATAACACCAGATCATAGTCACCTCCCAAGAGCCACCAGTGGGAAATAACATCAGATTATTTAGAATGGCACCTACATCACTGCTCATAATTCATAACCACCACGAGAAGGAAAGTGGATGGCAAAGTAAATAAAATAAGTTGATAACACAATAAATGTTGTGAATAAGTGGGCCAAAATTAGTTCTTACGATATCAAGCAAAAATTTTCACCAGTGTATGTTAAAGATGCCCAACTGCTTTTTCATTTATTCTTCAGTTGACAGGAATAGATATAAATGCAAATGTTTCCTTTTTTTTCCAGAGGAAACTTACAGAGAGAATAGCTCCCTGGGAAAGGCCAGGAATAAAAGAGAAGGAAACTACAAAAAGAATGAACAAGTATAATTAGAAAAAGTTTTACCCTTAGGATTGTGTCGTCTGTAGTTAAAAAGTTGACCCACCTAATCTTCTCCTTTTGGTTACTTTTCCCTTTAGATGTTACTGACTCGTGCTGATGCTTTATACTCTCACTTTACACTGATAATGAACAGCCTGCATTTGTAAGATGGATGACTTATCCTGGAGTCACTCTCTGTGGCCATGTAAAGAATGAAGAAGCTTCCTTCTCCTGTGACAAAGCCTTCATCGTCAATCGACTTCCTTACTACCATGTGCTTCTGTGCCTACAGACTAAGGAGAAGAGATGAGCTAGAGAAATGAGGCAGAGCTGAGAAGAGAACCTTGGAGTATAGAAGGGTGGGTGCCAGTGGTACCCAGAATTTCTCATGATCTTCTACTGAGGCCAAACAGAAATGTAGCTCATTCCCCAGCGTACATTGCTGATTTCTTATACTTTTAACAGCCTTATCACATTTCCATGAGTTACCTACACCACCCCACCCCACCAAAAAACAAAAAACTTTTCCATCTGGGAAGTTAAGTTAGAGGAGTTTGTGCTAAACCTATGAAAAAAAAAGAGAGGCGGAAACCAGAGGACTGAGGGCTCCAGAAAATTAGGAATGGTGAAGTGTCAGATTTTAGCCCCAAGAAAATGTCATAAAAAGAACTACCAAACTTAGACTTTTCAAAATGGCTGTACAATTGCATGTTCCTGCCTACTTAACTCCTGCGTGTGTGTGTGCCCACGTGCGCACACACACACATTATGAAAAGATGGTAGTTGCTGGTGGTGGTTGTGGTGGTGGTTGTTTTAGTGGGGTTGGTTTATTCCAGTTTTGCTTTCATTTTATACCAAGAGTAGGAAATTTAAAACACCTTTAAGTTGCCCCTTACACTTTTGTGAACAAGATATTTAGGTGGATATATTATAAATGTAACACAAATATATTGAGTGGCCATGAAAAATAAAATTTACAAGGTCAGCCTCAATGGCCTAGTGGTTAAGTTCAGCATGCTCCACTTTGGTGGCCCAGGTTTGGTTCCCCAGGCGCGGGTCTACACTGCTCTGTTAGTGGCCATGCTGTGCTGGTGGCCCACATACTAAAAAATAGAAGAAGATTGGCACAGATGTTAGCTCAGGGCAAATCTTCCTCAGCAGAAAAAAAAATTAATAAAATGTATGGATTCTTGAGGTATATTCTGACAATGGCAAATGTTTTCATATCATATGATTTTATGGATACAGTCAAAAATTCTCCAAAAAGTAATTAACTGAATAAAATAGGACCTCCTGCAAAGGTAGCCCCTATTAGAAATTGTCCTGACAATTACTATGAATAAAACCAAAATAAAAACTTAATAAGATCAAGAAGATAAAGTCACTTCTCTGGAAAATGGCATACATGAAACTTCGCTTGCTAAGACTGGGGAGGCAGAGAACACCATCTCAGCCCAGGGCCACCCCTACCTGGCTCCCCTCCCACAGGCACAATGCTATCCTATCCAAAGATTGGTGTCTTCACTTGTACAATGATGGACTAACCCAATATAACTCCTGGGACTGTCATAAGGTTAAAAGTAAAATAGTTTATAGAAATTTATAAATTTATGTCACTATTTATTAGTTATTAGTAAAATTATCGGAGATGAAAACCATTTTTAAGATATGCAAGTTATTAAATACTGAAAAAAATGAAAAAAAGGAACAAGGACTGTTAGCAGAGGCTATATTTTTATCATATTATCATTTACCGAAAAAACTAAGACAAAGCACTTTTTAGTAAACTAGAGTGCTTCAGGAAACACAATAATATCAACAATAATAATAATAATATGCTTTGTATCTGTATGCTCACTTACAACTTAAAAACTCATTTCACCTTCCCAATGTGAATATTATTATTCCTGTCTTATAATTAAGAAAAACATTAAGTGACCTGCCCAAAATAACCCAGCTCTAAACTGCAGAGCTCCTACAAATCTAATCTCCTGACTTCTGCTCATATGCTCTTATCAAGAAGTGCTTTTGGCAAACAGATTTGCTAATGACTATAGATGCTTCTATTAAATGACCAAATTCAAGTAAAAAATAACACAGAAAATAACAAGTCTTGGGGAGGATGTAGAGAAAATGGAACCCTTGTACACTGCCAATCGGAATGTAAGCGGTGCAGCCACTGTGGAAAACAGTATGGAAGTTCCTCAAAAATTAAACATAGAATTACAATCCAGAAATTCCTCTTCTGGGTTGAAAAGTCATCTTGTGAATTGAAAACCTGAACACAAACAGATATTTGCACACCCATATTTATAGCAGCATTATTCACAATAGCCAAAAGATGGAAGCAACCCAAGTGTCCATCAATGGATGAATGGATAAACAAAATGTGGTATATACAATATTATTCAGCCCTAAAAAGGAAGGAAATTCTGACACATGCTACTGCGAGGGTGAACCTTGAAGACGTTAAGCTCAGTGAAATAAGCCAGTCACAAAAGGCTAAATACTATATGATTCTACTTATATGAGCTGCCTAGAATAGTTAAATTCATAGAGACAGAAAGTAGAACAGTGGTTGCTAGAGACCGGGGGAAGGAGAACCAGGGTGTTATTGCTTAATGAATACAGAGTTTCAGTTTTGCAAGATGGAAAGAGTCTGGAGACAGACGATGGTGATGGTTGCATGACAATGTGAAAGTAATTAATGTCACTGAAATGTACATTTAAAAACGATTAAAGTGGTAAATTTATGTTATGTATATTTTCCATTATTTTTTAAATAAATAAATTTTTTGTTAAATAACAAATCCTTTCAATGAAAAGTATCTGTGATGGTTAATTTTATCCATCAACTTGGCCTGACTATGATGACCAGTTCTTTGGTTAAACACTAGTCTAAATACTACTATAAAGGTGTTTTTAGATGTGATTAATATTTACAATCACTTGGCTTTCAGTAAGGCAGATTACCCTCCATAATGTGGATGGGCCTCATCCAATCACTTAAAGGCTGAAGAGCAAAGACAAATCCAATCCTGAAGAAGAAGGAATTCTGCCTCCGTATTGCAACATAGAAATTCTGCCTGAGTGTCCAGCCTTCAGACTCAAGACTACAGCATCAACTCTTACCTGAATTTCTAGCCTGCACCTTGCCCTAAAAACTTTACTCTTGCCAGTCCCCATATTTGCATAGCCAATTGCTTAAAATAAACTAAACCTCTCTCTCTCTCTGGATGTGTATGTATGATATCCTATTGGTTCTGTTTCTCTAGAAATCCTTGATTAATATAGTATCTAAAAATCTTAAAGAAAAGCAGAGTCTTAAGGAAAAAAACTTAATGTTTTCAACCTTATTAGCCAGTAAAGAAACACAAATTAAAACCACAATGAGACATCATTACAGACCTAACAGAATAGCTAAAATGAAAAATAGTAACACCAAATGCTGTGAAGAATACAGAGAAATGGATCATTCATACATTGCTGGTGAGAATGTAAAATGGTACATTCTGGAAAATAGTTTAACAGTTCGTTTCAAAACTAAAAATGAACTTATTACATGAGCCATCAATTGTACTTGTGTTCATTTATCCCAGAAAAAAATATTTATTTTCACAGGGGAACTTATACACAAGTGCTTATAGCAGATTCATTCATATTAGCCAAACACTAGAAACTACCCAAATGTCTTTCAAAGGATGAACGATTCAACAAACTGTGGTACATCCATACCATGGAATACTATTCAGCAATAAAAAGCAATGAACTATTGATGCATAACACAACTTGAATGAACCTCAAAAAAATTATGCTAAGTGCAGAAAGTAAATCTCAAAAGGATTCATATTGCAAGATTCCATCTCTATAACAATCATGAAATGACATAATTATAAAAATGGAGAACAGATTAGTGGTTGCCAGGGGAGGAGAAATCAGGGAGAGATGAGTGTACTATAAAAGGGGAACACAAAGGAGTCTCATTGCGATGGTAGAGTTGAGTATCTTGATTGTCGTGGTGGTTAGATACGTTGCACATGTGGCAAAATTGCATCAGGCTACATACACACACAAATAGTGCAGTACAGCTGATGAAATCTGAATAATCTCTATGGATTGTCCCAATATCCTATTCTTGGCTGTGATATTGTCCTGTGGTTGTGTGGGATATTGGCATTGGAGGTTTCGAAAGGGATGCATGGGAGTGCCCTCTACTTTTCTTTGTAACCTCCCATGAATCTATAATTATTTCAAATTAAAAGTTAAATAAGCTAAAGAAACATCTTTGTTGTTTAAATATTAATATAAACTTTCTCTCTATAGGAAATGAGACCCTGTTCTAAATAAATTCTTCCTTTTAAAGACTCTTCAATAAACATGCATTTCCTGCTCCACTCTAAGACCACTTTTTATCCATTTAATTTGCCAACAATTTATTTCCCACGAAATAAATGCTTATGTAATAAAATAAAATGATTAGGAAGCAAACTTACATTTATTAAGGCTGTTTACATGTTGTGAAATGTAGCTACACAAGTGATATCAAGCCTAATGAACAAAATAGTCATTCCACTCATACAAATAATGGATTCTAATATTTTAACAGTTTATGACCCCCTTTAAGAGAAAGAAGCTTTGAGATTAGGAATTCCACAGACAGTACCACCACGAGATATTTTTATTGACTGGGTTGGTGCCCTTTCAATACCAAATTGAAGAGAAATCTTGGCAGACAATCTTATTAAACTAGTTTGCATATTTATGAAGACCCTGTAGCTTAATAAACTCTCATAGAGCAATGAAATTTATGGAGATCACTAGAAATGTCAGAATAGGACTCTAAAGACACAATAAAATTTAGTAATTCTCATTTGAATCCCAACTGATCTAAAATAGAAACCAGTTTTTTTTTAATTAGCCCTGTCTCACTCACAACAAAATCCAATTTTCTTATGTTGTGTTCTGTTTACCTAATACTTACTTGACCATATTGAAGTCCTGCCATGGGCTAGAGTTTATGCAATAAATTTAAAGGATTTAGGTTTAATTTCATGAAAGTTGACTTCTACTCCCTTTAGCTGTACATATAAAAGTTGATGGATAGTTAGAGAGAGAAAAGGGGAATGATAGCTAAGATTATAAATAATACACAATACCAATAAAACTGCAACAAAGCTACCTCTAAAGCTAAAGAAAGCATTATTCTATCACACTGTGGTTTGGAACTAGATAATGAATCAGATCCTCTTGTTTTAATAAGATCATTTATCAGCTTAGTTTATCTACACAGTAATGACTATTACTGCTCAAACTGGAATTACAGTTAAGCTTTTATGTATTATACCAACTAAAAGCAACTGATAAGCCCATAATGATAATAGCCTTTAAAAGCAGGATTCTTTAAGTTATTTGTTGGGCTCCAGTTATAGCCTGGTCCTTTTTCTCCCAGTTGCAGCATCCACCAACTTTCCCCCATTCCTGTGTCCATCAGTCTCCTCCCTCCATGGACCATGGAACACTGGGAGAACCTGAACCCATTTTCATGGCTGGCTGAGAAAGGATGAAAAAAGATAAATATCCAAAGCTATACTATACATCCCAGCTCATCACAGCATATAGTATTATTAAAATGATTTCTGCAAAAATCAGAGAAGAAATGTTTCTAAACATGCATTTGTTATAATTTTAAGTAATTCACAGAGATTGCCCCTGAGAAAATCAAACTGGAATTAAAACTTCTAGCTAAACAACAGGGTAGATAAATAAATTTTCTTTATTTTTTTTTTAACTAAGCTACTAAATATTTGTCCAAGAGGATTCTTTATATAGACCCAATCAAAACTGTTTATACTTATAAGCCAAACTGCCTCAACCAGTATCTACCACATATTCATATCTACCATCAATGGACGATGTTTGAGATAGCTAAGAGTAGAGAGAAAAAAATCTGGATCTAAACCAAACCAGAGGGAAAATAGGCACTAGATTGTGTGTTCTTTACTTTACAGCCATATTAAATAACTTTTGGGAAGACTCAGTTTACGGTTAATATTAGATAATAATGTTAGTTAATATTTAACTTTTCTCCTCCATATCAAGCTTTCTTCACCAAATCAGGTAATCACCCCAAGTTGGCCTTAGCATAGATTGGCTACAAAAAGATCCTTAACTCACCTTACTTTCTTGCTGATACAGTTTTTTCAATTTACTAAATACATTTCCACTTTCTTTTTTTTCCTTCAATCATTTTAAATCAAGAAGCAAATTTAACACCTTAGAAAGTTAAATGCACTGTACAAATAGCAGTTCCTATTTAAATTCAATTTAAACAAGTTAGGCCCTTTTGATTTCATTAAATCCCTTTAAAATAATCACTGTAACACCTTTATAAGCCTCACATGGCCAATATCTTTGTCTCCATCTTATAGGTGAAGAAACTGAGGCTCATAGGAATGAAGTGATTTCCAAAAATCTCACAACTAATTAACAAAAGAATTAACAATAAAAGCTTGGTATACAGCTTCCTTTCACCTTCACTGTGCTTACTCAGAAATAGTCACAGTTTACAAATACATTTTTAAATAAACTTCAATTAAAAAAAAAGTTTTTGAATTAAAAGACAGAAATCCATGGCGTACATCATTTACTTCCCTTTTAAACTTCAGCTGGATAACCCCATATGCTGTTACTACTGTCAGTGACTGCAATATAATGTTAAATTTATCTTTAATTAATTCAAAGTAGGAAATCTTTGAACAGACACCTTTTTAATGACTTTAATTGATTCCGAAGCCAATTATGTTTTATTTTTAGTCTCCCGCAGAGCCCAATTCTTAATAATCTTCCTTTTGTGCAACTTAACCATTTGCATGAATCTTCTCTGACTTTTTAGAAGCTAAGCAGGGATGCTCAGCGGAGAGTTTAAACTCAGAGCTACAGAGGACACCAATCTACGGAGGGACCCTTCACACAAAGAAATGGTAGAGTTGTGTATTTATTAGGAAATGTTTCTAAAAGATGGCACTCAAGTGACTTGCTCTAACAAAATCATTATGACTTGATAATTTTGTAACAGATGGAAATAAAATGTCTTGCAGAAGGATGACTTTTTCTATTTCACAGAAAGGTGTCTTATGGGCTGGCCGTGGTCCTCAGAAATCAAATATCTACAGAATATTAGCCACATAAGACAACTATATCAAAATCTTTAAATGTCTCTAAAATGGGAACTTTTGAAACTAAAAGAGAAACAGGCAACAGATGTGAAAAAGAGACTAATGCCTTTAATTTTTGAGGAGCACTTTTAAATGTATAACAAATCAATTTTTAAAAAGAAAACTAAGAATATAAATGGGAAAATTATTAAATAGCACGTTGAAAATTTTAAGTCTCTCTCGTGTTCAAACAATGTTGGCAAGGCTGTGGTGAAAGTACGATGAAGGTGTGCTGCAAAGGACATTGTGAACTGGAAAAGTCCTTCTGAAAAGGAATGTGAAAATATGTAGTAAGGGACATAAACAAATTCATGGCACCTTGACCTGGTCATCCCACTCCTGGGACTGTATACAAGTTGTGGCAGACACTTTAGAGTCACTGACCATCCCCAACCCTTTTCTCTGTGCCACCTCCTGGCCGGGCATGGCCACATATCACAGTACTAGTTAAGGAAAGTAAGAGTAAGTCTGCTAGGTGTACCTTTCATTCTTCCTTCTTCCTGCTATCAGTGGGCGAGTGTTAGTTGAAGCTCTAGCAGCCATCTTCTGAACATAAGAGAAAGGCCACAAATATTGCAGAGATATTGGCCTTTAAATCCGTCAACTACTGAATCGATGCCAACAACCACTGTATAACCTCCAAACTTGCTATGCTGGAAAAACAAACCCTGGTTTGTTTGAGCCACTTAATGATACACAAAGGAAAAAAGTAATATGCTTACAACGATTTATTATAAGACTTTTCCATAAGACTGAAAAAAGGAAAGCAACATATTGCCTACTAACTGGGAGATATTTAGGAAATAGTGATGTAAGCCAATCAGATTTAAATAACCTGAAGATCATGTGTGTGGTGGATTGATTGTATTAATGATTCCAACTTTTTTAACCTTTCCTAGATTCACATTCTTTGCCATGAGACTTTGCAGTTACTTTCAACAAAGAGGTAAGTTGATTTTCCTGCCCCTTGATTCTGAGTTCAGTGATGGGATGGGACTTGCCTTGGACAGTGGGATGTTAGCCAGCATGGCACAAGTAGTCTTGAAAAGTACTTCTGCATTTGTGCTTGTCCTCACATTAACACCTCAGCCATCTCCATGGGAACAATCCCAGGCTAGCCAGTTGGAAGCTGAGACATGTGGAGTGGAGCCAAGTGTCCCTATTGTCTGAGCTGAGGCCATTTTAACCTTCTGACAACCAGGCCACTTCCAGACACATGAGGGAGCCCAGCCAAGATCAGCAGAGCTATGTGGATGGCCCACAGCTGACACATGGGGAAGCCCAGATGAGATCACCAGAGCCCGCCCCAGACCAGCTGAACTCTGTAGACTCATGAAGTAAATAAACATTTACTGTTGCATGTCACAGAGTTTTTGTGGTTGTTATACAATATTTATATGGCAATAGATAACTGATATAATGCCAAAGTCAAATTTTGTTAAATATTTATTCATGCATTTAACATTGATTGCACATTTCCAATATACAAGGTGAGAAGAGACGGGATACAGGATTGTATTACTCTATGAGCAACAAAGTTGTAAGCAATATGACATACACGGGGAAAGGCTGGGAAGGGTGCTAATGCCATACATTGTCTTTATTTGTTTGTCTTTGCTTTGCTTTAAAATGGCCTTTCAGGCACCATGATTGAAGGTTGGTGGCATGCCGAGGGTGGAAGAGTAAATGTGAATTGAAAGAGTGGAAAGAATGAATGACAAGAATGTGTAGAAGTGGGTAGAGAGCCATTAGGATAACTAATCAGCCTTTTTTAGTAAGAATACAAAAACATGTTTGTAGGCTCAAGTGAAAGCACTGGAAAAGATGGAGATTTAGAAGATATGAGAGACAGGAAAACTGACGTGTGAAGTCAGTGAGGAGAGACAGGAGGACACAGGATGGCCAGTAGAAGCAAGGGACTAGAGGCTGCCTCTCTCTCCAAGGTGGTGAGAAAGGATGGGCGGTTTTATGTGCTTGTAGCTATAGAAGCACAGAAAGGTGATAAAGCTGAAACCTCAAGGTCTCTGTTTTCTTAAGGTTCAATGCAGCAAAATCATGGACTAGGAGTGAAGAGAGGGAGGTGGGGAGGGGGCAAGAGGAGTTGAAAGAAATAGTAAAGGTCTGTGAGAGGAGGCTGAGTGAGGGTTACCCAAATGATTCCTGAATTGTGTTGAAACTTATTAAGACCTGTCTCACGGATTTATGGTTGGGAAGGATTTTGAAAAGCACTTTGAAGTGACAGCAGAGAAAAACCTATATAAAAATAATGCCTTCATTATTACCTTGATTATTGGTATTTCTGAAAAGTTTTATTTTTAAAACTCCTTGTTAATTTATTTAGAGTTCAGCATAGATTAGGTAAGACTACAGAAATTTAAGTATGAGGTATAAAAATTTAAAATATAGACCAAACATGCCCAGATGAGAAAAAATTTTGTTATCTTCGCTCACTCCATTTACAATTGTAACTTTAATTAGAACATCTTAACCGCTCCATTACTTGATGTGAGGTTTTTTTCTTAATTCTATTTTTGCTGCCTTAATAGTTTCTGCCCTAAACTGCATTAAAAGATTCTATCTGCGAATTCCTTAGTAGCATTTTAGGAATGAAATAACCAAAAAAAAATGGATCTAACTAAAAATATGCATATAAACAAGATAATGGTATTTTTGGTGAAAAACATGATTTAATTCCCTTCCCCCGCTGCTGCCATGACATTGGTTTTAAGCATGCTGAAAGAAGCTGATATAAATGATTTAAAAACTAGTTTAACTTTGACAATCAGGGAACAATCATAACTTTTGAGGAAAAGAATGTTGTGGTGTCCAAATTTGTTGAGGTCCACGGTTTCCTGGACTTTACCAAGTTAACGTGGAACTTGAGCAAGCAGTATTGTTCCTTTTGTACTTATGTACAATTGTCTCCTCAGAAAAAGGCATCTTACATGCACAAACTCTGCAATGTTTTCTCTCCCAGAGGTTCTTAACCTGTTTGGGGTCATAACCCTCACCCCCAAATGCACGTTTGTCCACACACATTGAAATTTTGCACATCACCCTGGAGGTTTACAGATCCCACACAGACTATCCAAGGGTCTTCACTGAACCTCTTCTAGATCCTGTTTTTGAAGGTTCTACTAAATTGAATCCTGAATCCTGAACTGAACAAAGAATTTTCGTCCTGCTCAGTGCTGCACCAGCCTTACCTGGAGGGGAGTGGAGCGTTACCAAATCGATGTTCTATCTGAGGCACCAAGAGGCAATAATTCAAGATACAGGGTTTACAGAAAAAATTATGAAAATTGGCCCTCTGATTCTTGGACCAGTCAGCCAGGTTAAGGATTTTGAAAAGGGAGACAAAGAAAGGATTTTTGTAGGAGGTTCCTTTGAACAAAACCATAGTCTCAGCCCCGACGACCCCTCTCCTAACTGCTCCCTCACCTCAAGCCCAGTAAGCAGCCACTCTGTTTCAGCGGGACTCTCAGAGAGCCTGGTACATGTGATTTACTCTCCCCTGTTAGGAGGCAGAGAGAACTGAGAGCTGACTCCTAACCTGGGAAATCCAGATGGGCCAAGAAGTGACTACTTTAAAGGAGAATTGCTGAGAAGAGTTGGAACTGGTCTATCTTGCCAGAAGTTATCAGAGGAGAGAATGCAAAAGTGTTTTCATGTACCTGCATTGACCATATAAAAGGGCGAGCCCGTGCGGGGTCAGCATCAGTCTAGTCCAGGAGGAAGGAAGAGACTCAGCAACAAGAAGCTGAGGTAGGGTTCGGAAATCATAGGGCTTCCAGAGGGAGGCTCCAACATCCGCTGACATTGATGTGCCTCCCCCTCCTCCCAAGACCACTGCAGGTGAGGATCCCCAGTGACGGGAATCCCGGGGGAGCAGGGAAAGCACCCTGAAGCCTGAGCCAGCTCTCAGCTGTACCACTTCAGATAAGAACTTTCTTGTAGCCTCACCTCGCCTCTCTCGTCTCTCCTTTCTCCCTTGCCAGTGATAATAAGAAGCTGAGAGGTGAAAGAAGAGGTGAGGAAGAAAGAAAAGAAGGTCCATGCCACTCTCTCCAACTCCAAGGGGCCAGTTGACCGAAAGGAAAAAGATGGGTGACAAATTAATTATGAAATTTCATTCTTGTGGAGGACTGAAAAGTCTAATTTCTGAACTGAGAATGTTTGTGACTTAAATCCATGGTGGGCACGTATTTTACTTGAGAAAAGTCCGCTGAATCTGCCCACATCTTTTCATGGGAAAGCCTCTTCCACTAAATAAACTTTCAGGGAGATCATGGGAGATTAAAACAAAATTGCGTCTTGATCTTGTCCCTTAAATCATTTGTTAAATTTGTACATTCAATCTATAGCAAAAAAATTTGACAGCATTTCAGAGGTTGAAAACTTTTGGCATGCATGCCTGATAAGGCTAGGAGACGAATTTGTTTCGCTGCCAAAATGATTTTTTTTTAATTTAATGTGCCTGCCTTCAGGCAGAATAGACACCCTCCAGTGCAGCCTCTACATGGCTTACATCCCGTCCTACCTGCACTTCAGAGTCATTGGTTTATGTCCCTGCCTAGTCAGTGAAGGCATGTGAGTTTGAAGTAGGAAGGCCTCCACCTTAGAGTAAGAGAGATGGATTTTATTTGGATTCAAGCAAATCTAAGTCAAAATCCTGGCTCCAGTATGCATTGGCTTAGTAACCGTGATCAAGATATTTAATGTTTCTGAAAGGTTTTATGTATGAAATATATTAAATGTCTATCTCACCAGATTACTTAGAAGTTGAGTAAGATACTGTGTGCAACACAAGGCACCCAGCAGAGAGAGAGGGCCCAGTGCATATTAGCCTCTTTCCCCTCTTTTATTTTTTATTGCTAAGTTCGTTAGATGAGAAAATTGGGTTGTATAAATAACTGTTCATGGCATATACTGCTAGCTTTTCTTTTAGCTGTTTTGAAGCCTTTAGCAAAATTACCTTAAGGGAAAATTCCACCTAATTATAAATAATAACCAAAAATTGAGTTGGCTTCAATTAAAACAATTTCATTGAAGACTCTTCAAAACATTAAAGTTAAAACATGTGGCAACAGTATAATTAAAAAGTCAAAAGTCTTGTAATTGCCTTGTTTTTGCAGTGAGTAAAGGTAAATGCATGAAATTTTTTAATTCTCTCCAAAGGACTGTGTTTACCTTTCACTTGGCCTCATCAATTTTTATTTGTTTTTTGCTGTCATGTTAAGGTCCTCTTCAATGACTGCTTCAATAACTGTAGCTTTGGGGTGATTAAGCTTAGTCTTTGAGTGAGCAGTTTTAACTGCTGGCTTTTCCAAGGAATGACACATTCTGATTAGCATTCACAACTCACCAAGTGAAGAGTTATAATGCTTTATGGATAGACTAAATTCTAAATGACGGCTGTATTTATGTTCACATGACTAGAAACTAAGACATAGTCAAAGCAGCTCAGAAGTAAGTGTAATGCAAGCAGTTACCTCGTCCAACCATGCAGTCTGTGTGTGAACCTCTCTATCACATTCCTGATAAATGATTGTCCCTCTCTGCTTGGAAACCTCCAGTAGAACAGCTCACCATGACAATGAGCATCTGAATTTTAAGACAGGTGCAAGTTTTATAGGGTGTTTCCTTACACTGAACTGAAATCAACCAGCTCATTAGCAGAGATCCCTCCGGTTTCTGCCATCTAATCCCCACCTATGGAGCCAATGAAATTGTACCTGCCCAGAGACCTCTGCTACATGTTATCTAAGATGAATGTTGCCCAGCTGGTGGTATACTGTAGTTAAGCCTGTTGATCATTGTTTCTAATGGCATCAAAATCGATCTCTTTTAAAGCTGCGTGTGTACACAGGTGTGCACGTGTGTGTTTAACTTCTTTATGAACAAAATCTTGGATAAGGAAAGTTCCCGATCAGTGTTACTGAGAGATGGCATCTAGTAAAAACAAAGTCCTCAACTAATGAGAGAAAATAAAATCCTTTTTTCTATGTCACCTGAATGTTATTCAAAATGAAGAAACTGTTGGAAAAGAGGCTGGGGACCCATGTGACCTGCAGTGACTTTTGTGATGTTAGCTTTCCTATGTAACAGACCCTGTGCTAATTGCCTTATTCCCATTTAAACCTCCAGTCATCCACAGCGTAGGTCCTATCATCATTGTTAAAGGCAATGAGGAAACTGAGACAGAGAGAAAGCAATGTCCAAATTCACACAACTAGTCAGTGAAGGAGGCAGGATCTGTATACCATCATTTGAATCCTAGAGCCCAATCTCTTCACCTCTGTGCAAAAGTGGTTTTCTTGGCATTTAGTTACCCAAACAATTTAATGCAGAGTTCCTAGCCTATATTCTGTGTTTTCTTCTTCAGAGACTACCTTTGCGATCAGTAACCTACTTAAGTTCTTCAGTCCTGTCTCATAAGTTATAAAAATTTTAAGGTCTTGGTCAAGGGCATGTGACATCCAGGAGAGTAACTCAAGACAGTTTCCAGCAGTATAGATGGTGCCAACATTATGTAAGATTGCCCAGTTCATCCTTTCTCTCCATCTAGATAACACTCTCCACTAGAGTTACTAAAAGATGGGGGTAGTTGGAGTCCTAGTAGGCAGTTGATCAATTGTTGAACTCAAACTATTTAGGCTGTATTGGGCTGAGGAACTATTGAAGGTGATTTATTTTATATTCCTGAAGCCTGGTGGAAACAATTCTAACTAATAACAAACAAAGCAAGCTTTTCTCAGATGACAAGATCTAGAAGAAGAAGAACCTTACCCACCTCCTCATAGCAACACAGATCACTCCCTAAAGCCCCATGTGCAAACACACACTCATTCACACATGTGAGTGAACGGAAACCAAACATACTAAATCTGAAATGCCATCCATCATCCAGGCTACACTCTCCAGCCCAGGCAATTGAAGAAGCAGAATGGTCCCAGGATTATATCATAAGAGTGGACTAAATTAGTCGACTTTTATTTTCTCAGACCACAGTCTATTAGGTGTGCCAGCAAGGAGAGACACACTTCTAATAGACATCGTTGGATCAACCATTGCTCACATCCTCCTAGTAGAACCCCCAACATGACCCAACCTTTACTGATCCCAATAGGTTCCCACTCCAGGAGTGGGTCCTGGATCATCTTAACCAACCATTGTAATCCCATCCCTCTTGCCAGTGATTGGTTCTGCAACCTAGGTTTAAGCCAATTCACACACTCTATAGCTTCCTTTGGAGATCTTTTCTGGCCTGGGAATGAGCACAAAACCTAAGGTGATGCAGAAAGCCTGAAAAGTGGACTTTATTCTACTCTTCTATTGACAAGGACACCAGTTCATAAATCTTACTCACAAAAACTTGAAGTAAAACCAGTAGTTTATTACTCTTTAAAATAAAGCTCAGGGTGGTAAGTTAGCTCTCCTCTGCAAAGCTCTCAGACATCCCAGCTCCTTCTACTGTATTGCTCTGTCCTTTCCCATGCCAGACTCCCATCTCAAAGACTAAGCCCATCAAAGAACCCTCATTTCATCCAAAATAAATATATGAGGAAATTTATTATAGGAATTGACTCAAGGAATTATGGCCACAAAGTCCCATGATCTTCCATCTGCAAGCTGGAGAACAAGGAAACCCAATGGTTTAATTCAGTCTGTGTCCAAATGCCGGAAAACCAGGAGAGCTGATGGTGAAGTCCCATTACAAGTCCAAAAGCCTGAGAATGGGGGTTCCAGGACGCAATTGTGTAAGTCCTGGTCTGAGTTTGAAGACTGAAGAACCAGAAGCACCCATGTCCAAGGGTGTCCCAGCTCAGGCAAAGAGCAAATTTGCCCTTCCTCTTCCTTTTTGTTCTATTTAGGCCCTCAACAGATTGAACGATGCCCACCTGCATTCGTGAGGACACAGTCTACTGATTCAAATGCTAATCTCTTCTAGAAATGTCCTCACAGACACACCCAGAAATGATGTTTTGCCAGCTCTCTGGGCATCCCTGAGCCTAATTAAGTTGCCACATAAAATTAACCATCACAGTATGTAACAAAGAAGAATAGGTATTAGGTAACAACTAAAGTGTCTGACATGTTAGGGGAAAGTTATTTTCTTTTGGGCATCATCAAGGAAGCATGTTTCCTTTCCTTAGATGTTGCTGGCAACCATGTTAATACAATGAGAGAAGCTAGGCAGAGCATAAGGACAATGCAGAGAAGAGGGAAGAACCAAGGGACTAGCAGAGAAATAAAACAAGTGTCCTGGTCTCACGCCTGGGGCCCACACTACCTCTTGACTACTTGTTATGTGAAATAATAAATTTCTTTGTTAGTTGAATTAGATTTACCATTAATTGCAGCTGAAAGAACCCTACCTACTGCAGTGACCAAAAGAAAAACAAAAGGAGGGAAGGAGAAAAGTGACTGGACCCCAATGACCTCATAATAATTTAATGAGGGTTTTAATTTCTCTCCTTAGATATAAGACCAAACTTCTATACTGGTTTTTACTCTATCCCCTCAACAAACTCTAGTGGCTCCAAGAATACAACGAGTAGTTTTCTACAGGAATGTTTTACATCACATGTACTTAAAAACACAACAAATTTGATGCACGTAACAGGATGGGCTGCCTTGCGCTGAATTGCGGGTCTAAGCATGGTACGTAGTGAGTCTTCTTAACTAGAGAGGTTCATTATTCTCTAAGTCTACTGAAATTGCTCAATGGCTCAGTTTTAAGTAGTGTTCACTGAAGCTGCAGAAGTGTGAATAATAATCTAAAGTCATCGTCATTGCACATTAAGAGCAACATCTAATACCAGCATAAAACATAAAAGTTCAAGAAGCAATGGAAAATGCAATGTTTTTGTCATGCTATGTAATCTCCTACAATCACTTAAATATATACGCAAAATACACTGCATTTAAGCTATTCTAAGTTTAATCTATAATTCTATAACCATGTTTAACTCATAAGTTCTTACCTCAGACACAGCTATATTTACAGTCTCATTGCAAAGACTGATTTATGCTTTTCCCACACACAGGGAAAATGACTACTTTTGTCACCTGTTAGAGCAGAAATTATGGCAATGTATCACCTGGTTTTACAGGAGAAAGTGAGCTGTAAGGCACCAACCTAACAAAATGTAAAGACTGTTTTGGTAACATAGCAGTTCCATGAAGCTTAATCTACATGATAAAACATTCTCCATCGCCCCACTCCATCTCAACCTCCCCACTAAAAGATGTGTTCCCATGTTTAAAGCCTCCGGGTCACCCTAATCCTGCCTGAATGACTAGCATTGTCACATTAGTTCTCAATTAGTAAATTAACTGCACAGACATTTCTCACAAATAGGTACCTCCAAATTATTATAGTCTGAATTCGAATTTTTTGCCACAGCCATCTCATCCCAAGTCAAGTATTTCAGATCATTACTACGTATCCACTTCTAATATCCACTTTTCTAGTGTAGCATGAAAGAAAGTCTTAGAAAGAATATTTCCTCTGAAATGCAGTATTTTCTAGTAGCTTCTGATTATAGTTTATCTGTAGAAGTTATTTTACAAAACAAGTACATATATACATCCATGCATCAGCGTAGATTGTATTGGTACCTTCTCCCATCCTTGCCCCATAGAAAGAGTATTCCCAGCCCAATTATGGGTTTGGTCAAATGACTTACTTTGCAAATGGAATTTGAGTGAATACGATTTATATCATGTCCAAGCAGAAACTTTTAGTGACATTCCAAGTTTCTATCATTCGTTGAGCTTCTGCCCTCCACCATGAAGAAAACTTTCCCTAGATAATGGCTGCTCCTTCCACTTAGGTACCAGAATGAAAGGATATATGGAACAGACTTGCACCCAGTCCACAGCCTGGATCCCAGCCCAGCAGAGGCAAGCAACGCTGAGCAAAGCTACAACCAACCTGTAAACAGATGAGGGAAAAATAAATGTCGTAAGCCACTGACATTTTGGGGTTGTTTGTTACTGCAGAAAAAGCTGACCAATATATACCCAATGCTTCTCAAGGGCATTTAAAAGGATATAATAAATGTAACCCTAAACTGGCCCTTTTGAATGTGATACTTAAAGGTTATTTGAGCAGAAGTCAGTCAATTGGAAACGTAAAGAGCCACTTTCTTCTTGACACTTTCATCGGTTTATCTTTTGTCTGACCTGACACTTCTCAGCAGAGCTGAATAGCCCAAGACTGCTACACAAGTCTTTGAACAACTAAGGGTAGAGGATGGAAAATCCCTATTAAAAAGCTCAAAATTCTATCCTGAGTATGATAGAATGGAGCCAAATTGAAACTTGAACCTAGCTCCTTCCATTTTAATCCACGTCTCAGCTTCTCTCACCTTAATATCAATTGGACATAACATTTCCACATTCTATTGTGAGAATCTTCAAAGGTTAGATAGGGATCCTGTCATAGTCATCTCTGTATGAATTCCCCAGTGTTTATCAGTGCCACCCAAAGAATGGGTCTTACATAGAGAGGATGATAAATAGATAGACAAATAGATTGATCTAGCTCTCCCAGCCTGTGGCAGATTATAGCTGCAACATTTTTGGAAGAATTACTTTTCTGGATTCTCATCAAATGCATCCCACATGATTTCAGTCATATCCTACTGTTTTGAGTTCTCCAAGTTCACCAGCCTTTTTCCAAACTCTGTAATTCTATCTATCGAGCCTCTGCCAGGAATGGCATCTCCTTCCTTTTTCACCAGAAAGGTAATTCAAGACACAGTTTAATGTCATCTCCTCTGTCTTTCCCACTCCACGAGAGCAAAGACTCATGTTTCTTCTTCAAAGCTGTCTCTTCAGCATCTAGCATGATGCCCAGTATGAGGTAGATACTCAATAATTGCTTATTGTGTGGATAAATTAATGCAAGAGTTCCCCCCATCTTCCTAGACTGCTTTCAACCTCTGCTCTGTTCTCCTATTAAAATTAATAAATACTTTGATTAAAGAATTTACAAATTTGTATGATGATTTTCTCTCACAGCCCCTGACAGTAAGTGACCGATAAGTATTTGAGGAGAGAAATATTTATGGCAGAAACAGACTAGGAATCTCAAGTCTGTTGTGCTTTTAGCACACAACTGAGAACTGGTTTTACAGTGAGAGATTAAATAGTCCAGTTTATGTAGATTGGACATTTCAGAATCATGTTTTCTTTTCCAGAAGAGTCTCGAAGAGAAGTGGATTAAAACTCAAGAGTCTTGTAAGCAGACAGTCTAAAGAACTCCTATACATCAATAAGCAAAAGACAGACAACTCACTAAAATTTGGCAAAAAAATTGAACAATCACTTCACAAAAGAGGATATACAAATGGCCAGTCATCATATGAAAAGATTTTCAACACTGTAAGTACTACTGATAGACACAACAGCAAGGATGATCTCCCAGACAGAATGCTGAGGAAAGAAGCCAGATGTGAAAGACTATAAACTGCATGATTCCATTTATAGGAAATTCAGAAACATGCAAAACTATGACACTGGAAATTAGAGTAGAGCTTATGTTTGTAGGACGGGGTGACTTGACTGGAAGTGGGCACAAGGAGGACTGCCAGGTACTGAAAATTTTCCGGATCATGACATGGCGGTGGTTTCACGGGAATAGCCATTTGTTTAAAGCCATAGAGCTGTACGTTCATGGTCTGTGCACTTTTCTGCAGGTAGATCACATCCCAATACTTTTCTTCTGCTTTAAATCAGAAGCCTTTGGTTGGAATGTGAAAGCTACGGCCTGTGAGTCTTGGGTCTCAGCATCCAGCCTCTGGATTCTCCTCCCTCAGGAGAGATGGTGAAGGGATCCTGGAGATCCCTCCCAGGCTCAGGGGAAAGCCTCTGCCTCCTTTGGTCCTTGACTTTGCCAGGCCAACTTCTGGTTTCCCTGCAGAGTTCTCTAGTCCTCTTCTGCTTGTCAATCTGAGGTGTTAGAAACAAGATTTAGGGCCCCACATGGTAACACCCAATCATGAAAATGTTGTTCTCGGATTCTTTGTTTACATTTTTCTCCTGCTGAGGCTGAAACTTTTGAAATAAATTGCTTACCTAGCACTCTGTGGGGTAATTAAATAAGAACGTCAATCAAACAACTTGCTGGATTAAGCGTTTTCTCAATTTCCCCTATAACAGCTACAGCATTTAGGTCCTTGGCCATCCCTGAGACAAAAAAAGATGGAACAACCATTGTCTTTACTTAGTCACCTCTTCCATTCGACTGTGACTTTCTTGAAGACAAGAAATTATCTCATTCATCTTCGTATCTCTGGCATTGAGCCCAGTACCTGGTACACAGTAGGCGCTCGTTAACTGTTATTGGATTAAAATAAATCAATAAAAACTTCACGCGACCTTTTGCCAGAGGCAATTTTAACTTGCATTCAACATCCAAGGAGAGTGGGCGGGCTGCTTTGGCAATAGCTCTGACATTGAATAATCTGGATGTTCTAAATTTCTTGTTGCTCATTTATCCTCAGAAAAAAAAAAGAGAAGCAGAGGAGGGTGGTGTTTGTGGGCCTGGCAGGCACATCTCAGACACATCACCCTGCCAGACGGATCAGATGAGGCTGCAGCAAGACCAAGGCCACCTGCCCTGCCGCTGTCTTCTGACTGCTGATGTTGCCTTAATCACTGAGGCGATGCAATTTCCTGCCACTAACTCTCGCTGTGGTCCACTGGGAGGTCTCATTTGTCACTGTCATTACCTTTCAGACCAGCGAAACCTCCATCTTTAGTCAGGCCCTTGTTCAGGTGTATAGGAAGCTCACGGTCAGCATGGCAATCCAAGCCAGTGGTCCTGGGGCCCTCAACATGAAGGTGAATCCAGGCACTTTGGTGTATTAACTCTATTAGTAGTGATTTTGAGGAAAGAGTGAACCTCAGTCTCATTTCAGAAGAGTAATATTTTATTTTTATGTATCCTTTATAAAACACACTATTTTTTTTAATAATCCAGATATTCTATGAGAAGGCCTGAATTAAATAAATGCATTGCTCCAATTCAAGCTATACCATCACCTCTGATACTACACTGAGCCCAAACCAGCTCCAATTTCACTCCCCTACCCTCTTTAGCCCATTAGCTGGAAAACTGATATATACCTGACCCCAAAAATGAATCTGATCTATATACAAAGTGCACCCTCTCTCACATGTGACTCGAATAGAGCTGACTTTCTTCTTCAAGAAACATCTGTTTAGCACTTACTATGTGCCAGACACAGTTCTGCGAGTTTTGCAAATGTAAACATTTATAACACCAAAATCCTGTTTTATAGATGAGGAAACTAAGACACAGGTAGACTAAGTGTCTTGCCCAAGGTCACATGACTGGTAAATGGAATTCTAACCCAGTGCATCCGGTTCCTGAGTCCGTGCACCTAACCGCTACAGTCAGACAGCAGAGGATCTTTGGAACTAAATGTCAGACCCAATGCTTCCAATAGTGTTCTGATCACATTAACCAACTGATTAATTCTCTTAGCCCTGGCCCAAAACAAAGGAGAGGGGTATGTGTGTGTTGGGTGGCCATATGGGTATGTGGAGGTGTGTGCGCACATGTGCCAGTGTACAATGGACAAGTGGTCCACAAAATTGTACCCTCTACCACTTTCTCTCACGTTTTACATCTCATGGTCACCAGTTGGGTCTCTAGAAGCAGATGTGCTGAGAGAGTTTGAGGTGCAAGTTGTTTATTAGGAATCAACCTGGTGGAGGAAGGGAAAAGAGGCAGAAGCGGGCAGGGAAGAGACGAACTGCAGGAAGGCCCAGCACAGCCTCGGTCAACCAGAGCAGAGCTCCGGAGTGAGTACGTATGGCCCGTCCAGGTGACCGTGAAGGGCCTTTATCCATCCACCTTTCTCAGTTACTGTATTTAGGCTGCCCTGGGAAGGGCATAACCTCATAGGAGGCGGCTCTGCAGCTGAGGCAGACCCTGAAGGAGCTGACAGCCAGAGCCTGGGCCTGAGGGTCTGGGGGCGCAGCTCTAGGTCTACCAAACTCAGAGTAAAGGCCCAAGTGTTTGCCACAGGCTAAAAGACCCATACAATCCATGACCCCATTGCCTCCCCAGCCCCCTCGCCCCCTACTTCCCGCAGTCCCCCTGGCCTCTTTGCCAGCCAAGCTCCTACCTTAGGGGTTTGTTCTTGTGCTCCCTCTGCTTTCTCAGATATCCACCTGACTTGCTCTTGCCTTCTTCACGTCTTGGCTCAAATATGACATTCTCAATGAGGCCTTTTCTGACCCCTATTCTAAATCCCTTTCACCCACTCCATCCCTCCCTGATTCTCCCAATCCCCTTCCTGCTGTATTTCTCTCCATAGCATTTATTGCCTCTAGCATATGATATAATAGCTTACAGATTTTTTATTCTTTCTCTTCATGAGCTCTGCGAAGAGAGAGGGTTTTTTTCCCTGTTGCACTCACTGTTTATCCTCAGGACCAAGAACAGCGCCTGGCACACAGAAACCCTAAATAAATGAATGACCACCCAGAGAGCAAGAGTGGGGCTTCTGCCATCTCAGCTCCTTCCACAAGCTCTGGACAAGAGAGACGCCCTCCGGGTATTTCTTATCTCAGAAGGAAGGACCCCGAATATGCACATCTCTCATGCCATCTCTATTAAATGCAACATAATTCCTATAATTCAAACAAAAATAAATATGCTTTGATTCTAGTCCTAGAACAATCAAGCACTCCTACTAAATCTTCCCACCAAATTCACACGGATTATGCACTAGGCCGATAGAGTGCCCCACTGCAGCCTCCGCTGGCGGCAAGCCCACTGTCGTTTCCTCTGCAATTTTACATGTGTCCCGCTTTTGCCCTCCTGCAGAGATATTAGTGGATTCCTATCCCCCTTCTCATTCCCTTTCCCACTTTGGGCCATAGCCTTGAGAAACTGGACTACTGCCATTGTTTTTCCCACTATACCAGGTTTCACCAGCCAAACTGATCCGTAAACCCTGCCCCGCTCCACTGGTCAAGAGTGAGGGCTCACAGCTCCCCGCCTACCGGATGGGTATCTTCGGCACATTGCCTCACCGCTCCACGCTTCAGTCTGCCCACGTGGTACCTGTCACTCAAGGCACTTTAGACACATAAAGCTTGTGCCTGGCACATTGTTAGGACCTAGGAAAGAGTGGTTATTATGACTCCGTAATTCCCAACGTCTGTCTCTCCTGCTGGCCCCCATCTTTGTCATTGGCAGCTGCGTTGCTCTCAATTTTTCCTTCTCCCTCAGTCCTTCTCCCAAGTATTATAGCATTCTATAACCTTTGAGTCTTATAGGCTTCTTGCCCCATTTTAAAAGCTTCTTGTAAGTGGGTTTACAGCCACAGAATACATTATATCCCAGGACTCAGGATGACCTACTTTGGGCTGAGGTTGAAGATAAAAACTGACTGGGCCCCCACTGAGAAGGAGCATCATACCCAGATGACAGGAAACATGTTCCTCTCTCCTAGTTGTAAATTTCTCACAGCAACCCCATCAAACGGCCCAGTAGTCACATGTCCCAACAGAAAAAAAATATGTGTAGCTGTGTTAAATATGATAAAACGTAAAACATGGTATTTCATGAAACCAGTTTCTTAATTATGAAGTCTAAATCATTTTACTTACCTTGCAACAGACTAGTTTGTTATTTAAATTAAGATGGAAACTAAAAGCAAAGATAATCTGTGAGCACCACCTTGTGGAGAGATTCAAACTACCACATCAGGTTGGACCCTGTCAATCGTTATTCACTCAATACATATTTATTGTGCTGGCCCTGAGGATAGAGCAATGAATAGACAAAAGTCCCTGGCCTCGTGGAACTTGCTTTCTAGCGGGAAGAGAGAAAATAAGCAAGGTCATTCAGTGAAACACATAACTTGTCAGAAGACGGTGAGTGCTGTGGAGAAAAATAACACAGAGAAGAGCGTCAGTCCGGGGGACTGCAATTTAAAATCGAGAGGTCAAAGAATGCGTTCCTGAAAAGATGATGTTTGAATAAAGGCTTGACAGGAAGGGGGTCAGTCTTACTGGGGATAAGAGCCATTTAGCTAGAATGGCACATGCAAAGCGCTGAGTGGAAACATGCTTGGTGAGTTTGAGGAACAGCACTGGGGGCAATGCCCAAAGCGAGCGTGGGTAGCAGGAGATGAAGTCAGAGCGGAATCAGGGGCTGGACCACATGGCGGTCTCTCTGGTCCTAGTAAGGATTTGCCTTGTACTTCAGATGAGACAGGAGCTTCAAGAGGTTTTGAGCAGAGGAGTAAGATGACCCAGCTTCCTTTTTAACAGGATTGCTTTGATTGACCGGATTAGGGCAGAAATAGGTGGTCCTGTCTCTAGACTCAAGCAAGAGGGGCCCCTCCTGCTCTGGGCCCCTCAGTTAAGGCGGTCTTGAACAAACCAAGCACACAGCATGTAAACTTATGGCAGTGAAACAGCACATGCAACATTGCAATAACAGACAGCACTGCACACGTGCCAGGTGGGAAACTCAGCCCCAGGATGACCCCAGAACCAAGAATCTTCAGAAATGTTGCCACAGGAGCGCTTTATAAAGTGAGAAGTCTCTCAATAAGGAAAATCTGGCTTCCAGCAGCTTCATTACAATATATGGACTGATTAGAGGCTAGGCAATCAGCTTCTGCCCCTAACTTCTTAAATTTTGCATGTAACCCTGGATAAGGGAGACAGATTTAAGAGCTTTGGCTCCTGTCTCCTTGCCAGTCAACCTCACAATAAAGCCTTTTCTTTTCTCAAAAGCTGGTGCCATAGTATTGGCTTCTATGCACTGCAGGCAGTGGGCTCTTGCCTGGTAACTGTAGTACCCACGGCACCTTTCTTGGAGATCAGGGCTCAATTCTGGCACAGCACAGCCTGCAGCCTTAAACATGGGCTCCTACGACTACCACTTTTCAGGCCCTGAGGAAGCTCTCCTTATGTCTCTTGCCCTTTGTGCATCAAAGAAAAGACGACTGCCTCCAAATGCCACCAAGGCTAGTGGGTTGTACAGCTGTAAACATGGCAGATGGACACCGCTTTGGAGTGTGGGGAGGATTTGAGCAACAGATGTGCTTAATTAAGAGAAGTACAACTTACCAATTCTTCTTGGAAAGCGTAAATGCCATAGTTAACAAAGTGTTACATCTCAGTTGTGCTGAGCACCCATTTTCTTGCTTCCCTTTGTGTTCCAGTTCATCATTCTTGAGATGCTCATGAACTGTCTGGTGTTTGCAACAGTTGCATATGTAATGGCTAAAAATATTAAACAATTCATATCTCTCTAAATTTGTATTGCTGCAGCTCCAGACATAAGATTCGTAATGGATCTAGATTCTAGAACATTATTTTAATAGATGATGAAAATGACAATATAAGCGATCATATTTTATACGATGAAATTTAAATATTTTGCAATATTGTTTACAACAGTGATAATGTATCATATGCAACCCCAATTACAATATTTGAATACACTATGTAAATTTCATGGTTCATTTCCAAACCTTATTGCTAATTCAGCTGAGCAAAGTTTCTCCAAATTGGAACTAACTTACAAAAAATTAATTTTGAAAATACAATGATCCAACAAAAGTAGTCTCATTTCACAAAACTGTCAACAGAACATGAATTATGTGAAAATCTCAATTATGAAAACATGTATTTTGCTGAAGTTCAGTTTTAACAATAACATCTATAGGATAAACATATAGTAATTCATGAATAACGTCTTTCTCTTATTACTCATTCAAACATCACCTACCCATTAATAGAACACCCAGACATGTACAAAAGTAATTCAGTCGTCTTTAATGTTTTCTTTACTGTCAGTCATATAAAAACCATAGATTTTCTTTTTTACTTTCTCAATATAAAAGCATACATTTCAAAGCAAGAGGAAAGAACCTATTTCAAATAACTATCTGTTGGCTTGGTTCATAAATTTTAAATACTTAGAAATAGGTTATATCAGGCCCATTTGTACTTTGGCCCTGGACTCCTTGTAATCTTAAAGGAATCCAATTTGGAGGTTCCTGCAATAAATAATCCAGACAACAAATGATGGTGCTTGACCAGGGTGATGATAGTGAGACGTAAGAAGTCATCACGTTCAGGATACATTCTGAAGGAAGCACCAAAGGCTTTCCTGACAGACTGGATTTAGTTGTGAAAGGGAGGAATCAAATGACACAAGGTTTTTGGCCTGAGCAACTCCAGACACAGTCACTATCGTGTGGGTTAGGGCAGGACGTGGGAGGAGCAGCTTGGGAGAAATTTCAGAAGGCTGGTTCTGTCATGTTAGGCTGAGATGTCAGTTTAGCTCTCGTCAGTCTAATGCTGAGGCAGACGTGCAGGGGAGAGGCCTGAGATTTGGCAGTCAGCAGGGTGGGAGGAGGTAGGGGTTGTACTCACATCCTCGGGGTTGTACTCACATCCTCGGGATTGAAGCAATCCACTCTATTTCTGTGCGTTCAACAAGATGGGAGACAGGGTACAGTTGAAAGAAGGGGATGTTGTCATGTCATCTCTACCCGTGCAGGAGAAAGTGGCATAAAGAACCTAAAAGCCACTTCCCAAAGCCATCCCAAAGGGTAAGAACTTCCTTGGTTTGGATGCCCTTGGAAAAGCTCATAATTAACCACCACTCTGGATCCTAACGCTAAGCTGTTAACTTCAGGCTTCCTATAAAATGTTTACCACAACCACACATGTAAGACCCTGCTGGATATCATAAATCCTCTGTGTGAATTGTTGCTCCCTCACTGGTCCTGTGCCCAGATGTCTTTCACATCACATCCTTTGTTGTGGTTTTCTCTTCCATCTTCCTAGATTAGTTGGTTCCCAGCCTCCCCAAACCCCTACAACCCAATCACAGAAAAGGCATAAAGAAAAGAAAGAAATATATACATGGAGAGAGCAAGAGAGACGAACACACAGAGAGACAAAACTCTAAGTTCCTGAATCTCTTCACTGCCCAATCCTCAAACTGGAAAAGAAAGAAAATTCTAAATGCAAGCATCTCCATTTTAATCACTGATGAATTATTTTCTTCTCCCTCTCACAAATACAAGCAAAGCCAAAAGTAAAGCAATAGTACAATCTAAATAAAGAATGGCTGAAGGAGGGGGAAACGGCAAGAGCGGACTTTATGCCAGCCTGCTGGGTAATCCTCAGATGAGAAACAAATGCAACATTTCCAAAATGGGCATCCCACACAACGCTATTCAAGGGGATGTTACTTGATGAGTTTTACACTCAAAATAAACATAGGATCTTTGAATAAAATAAAATTAAACAAATTTCCTTTCTGTGGGAATGGCAATGACCACACTAACATGCTTTATGAATCTTTAAGAGGGAGAGAGAGAACATAGCATTTCCAAAATTTGTCTGACGCAGAACACACTCTTTTTCCAGTAGCTCATAATAACAACTTCCAGAAATGGTTTTCCTCTGAACACAGTTTGGGAAACACTGTTCTAATATATATATGAAAATCTCAAAAGTGCATATTGATCGTAAAAGTTTGTCCTGCAGAGCAAGACCAGGAAGTTCCCTATCACCCCCTCCCTGATTTGACTCACTAAGATTTGCAAATCTGCATAACTGTATGCCTTCATTGAACTAAATTCAATTTAGGTTCAATAAATTCACTTGTAAAAAATGAGGCTACTGAATTATTATACACTCACAGTTATTGAATATTCAAACTGCAAATGAATTCCCAAATGCCCACCTGTTCCAGCAGTGTTATCACTGAATAACCAGAATTAATCATTATAGAGATAATGATAATGAAGCCAAAGAATTTACCCAAATTAAATGTTCTTCCATGAGGAAAGGGCTGAAATTTTGGATCAATAATGATTTAATTTTATCCTTGGATCTTTGGGGGACCTTCAGTTCTTCTAAGTACGCCAGTTTGATTTATGACTGGGTCTTTGCTGTGACCAAACAATGTCTTTACCAACTTTCTTTTTACCTTTACCCAACACACGAGTCGAGTCCATATAAGACACGTTTTATAGCAAACTTTTACACTAATTTTAAAATAAGTATTTCAGCTCGTCTTTACCATTCTTTCTGTGTATTCTCTGTAAGTTAAACTAACATGAGAATAGTTTCGTTTTGTTGGAAGGCAACCCTCCCAACAGAACTAGAAACCTTTGAGAAATACCTGCCCATCACGGTACATGAGCTGTTAGTCTCACATTCACACAGAAAACAGGCACACACATTTATATCAGATAGAGAAGATATTTAGAAAGAAAATATTTATTAATTACAAAGCTCATTCGTATTTTTGTATGCAAATATTATTACTTAAATGGCGTGAGAAATGCTAATGCTAACTGAAAAAACTAGCCACTAAGTTAACAGACGTGTGTTCTCAAATACACATAAATATTTTTTAAGGTGATGTCTTAGAACAGGAAAAGTAATTGACCCCTAGGTGATACAATTTTTTTCTTATTTTTTCTGTACTCTTTTTATAACCATGGAAAAAAATAATGAAGGTTATTGTTTTTAACAGCACTAGCCTATGTTCCCTGACTTATTCCACTGAACCGAAACTACGTGTTCAAGACACAAGTTTATGGAGAAGTTTCAGGAGTTTCCTCTGGGTACAAAAGGAAGCCAGTAAAAACGCTGTCATCCTCCGCGCTGACGTACACGCCATTCCAATCTTTTGAAACTTCCAGCCAGACTTGGTCTCCTGCACTTAATTTCAGGATGATGAGGAGCGAGGCCTGGTCTGTTTCGTGACCGTAGAGCGTTTCTCGGGACCTGACCTGCTTCTTATTCCGGGCCACCAGGCTGATGCGGGCAGGCCGGCTCCTCACTGTGACGTGGTAGGAAAAAGCATAGGCCCCGGGGACGCTGCAGTTGAACTTGCCGGTGGCCGGGCTGTAATTGCCCTGGGCGTCATAGAGAACCCTGTCGAATTTGATGGGGACGTCGGGAGCGGGGAAGGGCTTCGACAAGGCAGCGCTGAAAGCCGCCCGCGCGGCTCTGGGCCCCTCGCCCTTGGAGCCTTTGAGGCCTCGAGAGCCCTTCTTCCCGATAGATCCTCGGACCCCTTTGCTCCCAAGCTCACCCTTCGGGCCCGCAGGCCCCACAGGACCGGGAGGACCTGCGTCTCCCTTTTCTCCTTTAAGCCCGGGGTCCCCTTTGGCCCCAGGCAGCCCGTCGCGGCCGCTCGTGCCTTCCGCTCCCTTGTCGCCTCTGCTCCCTTTTTCCCCTTTCACGCCCTGCTTGCCTTTCTCTCCTTTCTCGCCCCTCTCCCCAGAGTCGCCGCAGCAGCCCTTCTCCCCCATCTCGCCCTTCTCTCCCTTGGCGCCAGGCTCTCCGTTCAAGCCCGGTGAGCCCACAGCCCCGCGGGCTCCTTTGTCGCCTTTGGTACCATTTGCACACGTGTCCCCCTTCAAGCCCTTTTGCCCTTTTACTCCCGCCAGTCCGGTGTTTCCTCTGTCCCCCTTAGGACCAAGTCCACCTGAAATGGAAAATTAAAACAATGTTTAAGGAGCCCACAGGCTATGAACAGCCTGCTATTATCACAGAGCTCGAAAATAGAAACAAAACCCACCAACTGGGCCTGGAAACCTGGTTCCCGCCTCGGTAAGAGCTGTGGCTGTGCCAGCGACGCTGTTGCGTGGAGCCATTCGCACAGCTGCCCTCTCAGAGGGGAAAGTTGATGCCACCCGGAAGTCAGAGCTTAGATTTAGACCCCATATATCTAGGGTTTTTTCTTTTTTACTTTTAAGATAATAAAAAGTATTAGAACTGCAACTGTCCATTGTATTTCGTTACACTTTGCATTTCGCCCCAACCCAAGGCTTCTCGTAAAACTCCATATTGTCCATCCAAACCCGAAATCCTACAGGCAAAGGAGCTGAGACCCGGAAAGATTCAGAGTCTTTTTCCCAAGAACAGCGAGAGGGCAGAGCTCAGATGATCTTACCCAGTCTCGCTAGAGCAGGGCTAGCTGCACTCCAGCTGATCAGTACACTGAATTATTAGAAGAAAAATAGCAATTTATATTTCCATCTTACCTCCCTGATAACAAACAGGAAGAAAATTCGGGGCTAGACTGCACACATGACACAATAGATACCGTTTACACTCTACCTGGCTCTCCAGGTTTTCCTGGGTATCCTGGAACCCCACTTGTTCCTTGGTCCCCACGTTCTCCCTTAAGTCCTGAAATGAGAACAAGATTGTCTTTCTCCTGACTATATTAGTTATGATATAACTAACGTCCATTTCACAAACATGCACATTCCAGCGCTTCCTTTTACCAAAACGTGTAAAGGTAAAACAACACGGAAAAAGAATTTACTGAGCATCATTAAGAATACTTTATTCCAACTGATGGCAAACCATTCAAAGAAGATTTAGGGGTAGTGCCAACCTCTTCAGATAGAATACAGCTTTTCCCCCAGCATTCTCGTAGCTCTTCAGATTTCTCACAAAACTCACGACATTCTGCCTTGTGTCATATGTGTGTGTGTGTGTGTTTCCTATTGTGAATTCTGAATGACGGTTGAAATGTCCTCTTCTTTATATGCCCACAGTGCCTGAGAAGCAGAGCCACGCGCCATCCAGTTCAAACACAGAGCACAACGTTCTGCAGTTGGCTAAAACGCATCATAACAAAAACCCATCCAGAAAAAAATATTGTCCTTGTCATACAGCATCAAGGAAAAGCCAATTCTAATTTTGTTTAGGAAATTTTTCCTGTACTCCTTGGACAAATTATAGAACTGTGAGAATTCATGTTTGGGAAAAATCAAGAGATCTGGGGTGGTTTTTTGGGGATTATTTTTGGTGAGGAAAATCAACCCTGAGCCAACATCTATTGCCAGTCTTCCTCTATTTTTTTTTTTTGCGTGTGGGACGCCACCACAACATGGCTTGATGAGCAGTGTGTAGTCCACGCCTAAGAGTCGAACCTGCGAACCCCAGGCCACTGAAGTGGAGTGCACAGACTTTACCACTATGCCACCAGGCCAGCCCCAGATCTTGGTTTTTAGATATTTGCCATATTGCCAAAAAATGCATTTTTATATTGGGCCAACCTAAAGGCCCATCCTGTTATAGTGCAGCCACACCACATTTATTTTAATTGTAAATGATAATAGCAATAACAATAGTAATCAGCATAGCTAATCTTTATTAGGCACTTCTTTTGTACCAGACAATGTTTCAAGCTTTTAACATGATTTTTTAATTTAATCCAGCCGTTTTTATTTAATATTAATTTTTATTTCATATTAATACAGCCTCTCATATAACAGGAAGGCTCATATGACACATTTCATCAACTGGAACATTTTTCATTTAAAAAAGTTTATGGTGGGGCCAGCCTGGTGGTGTAGTGTTCAAGTTTGTGCACTCGGCTTCAGCAGCCTGGGGTTCACTGGTTCGGATCCTGGACACAGACCTACACACTGCTCATCAAGCCACGGCTGTGGCAGCACCCCACATGGAAGAAATAGAATGACTTACAACTAGGATATAAAACTATGTACTGGGGCTTTGGGGAGAAAAAAAAGAAAAAAAGAGGTAGATTTAGCAACCAATGTTAGCTCAGGGCCAATCTTCTTCACCAAAAAAAAAAAAAAGCAAACCTTTAACAGAAAAAGTTTATGGCATCTCCCTTCAAGAAAGGTTGAGCAGACGTTTTTGTCACCACTTTTATCATTGAAGAAACTGAGACATGAAAAAAATTTAGAAATTTGTACAGTCAAACATGACTGCATATAACATTGGTTGGCATTAATTTACCAACCATATTATTTATGATATAACTAACATTTTTTGTTTCATTTTTGCCAGGGAAAAAGAAATCCTAAATCATATTGAAAGTTATGAGAAGGGGCCAGCCCAGAGGTACAGCAGTTAAGTGCGCACGTTCCGCTTTGGCGGCCCAGGGTTCACACGTTCAGATCCTGGGTGCAGATACGGCACAGCTTGGCAAACCATGCTGTGGCAGGGGTCCCACATATAAAGTAGAGGAAGATGGGCACGGATGTTAGCTCAGGGCCAGTCTTCCTCAGCAAAAAGAGGAGGATTGGCACAAGATGTTAGCTCAGGGCTAATCTTCCTCAAAGAAAAGAAAAAGGCATGAGAAGAGACTCCCCCAAATTTCACAAAACCAACTAGAGAAATCCCACCATAAGCTGCTCAGCAGCTAGCACCTCTACTACCATTTCACATAAAATTTAAAATTTGGAAATTAACCCATAGGCTATCAGGAAAATGTCTGTGCGCCTTTGGAAGGAACCCCACTCTGAACGGACATGAAGGACCAGTTCTATTCCCAGTCCTTGTTCATACTCAAGTACCAACCTGCGCTGCACAGAGATAACCTGGTTCTCGAGTTCATTTAAGGAGTTGAGCTGCTTACACTGAATTCACTCGAGCAGGTTGTGATTAACCAGAATGCAGTCATTCAACTCATTTCCCTTTTTAACTTCGGATCTTAACCAAGAGTCCTAGCTAAGTCTGGAAGGAAAGGAGAGGAGAGCTGCCACTTCATGGAGACTGGCTGAATGGCTTTCTACTTGTGATCCTTCATCAAAGCATATTCTTAGGAACCTTGTCTTATGATCCTTCTCTGTTTTTTCTTCTACTTCCAGAACTCTAGCTTCCCAGATGTGTGAATCACTGGGGAGGTGGATCACTCATCTTTATTTCACAGGGTTTTCTGCTCATATAATTCAGCCACGAAAGGAGTAAATGTTTCTGAGAATGAAAATCACATAACTGACACGTGTGGAGTAGCTCTCTCTTACCTCAGCATCTTTTTTGAGTAATGACTTTACTGATTGCTCTACCAGAAATGAGTCAGGCCGTTCCTGAGCCATGTGGAGGGTGATGCATAGATGACATTAGGTCTTTTGACATCTGACATGGAGGCTAAAACATTTAACTTGATGGATAGATGGTATTTCTATAGACTGATGGTATTCACTGAGGAATTTCTAAATGTCCCAGTGAATCTGTAACCTTCCTTCAAGACCTTGAAGCACTTACAAAACCAGGGATTTCCTGGGTCAGAACACCTCCCTTACTGATACATCTATGGAATTACAGAATTTCTGAGCTGGAAACGATCTATGAAAGCACACAGAACTACCCATCTTCTGTGACAGTAAACAGGGTATGAATAAGTATCTAGTCTATTCCTCTCAATTTCCAGATGAGGTGAAGTGACTGATCCAACGTCACTGTTATGAGCTTCATTTTTCCCCTTATAATTCAGTTCTCTTCCCACCATTGACAATACTCTTGATTTGAGAGTGAGCCAAAGGATATGTCTTATTCTCCTTAGCAGGTAAGCTATCCATCTAAATGGAATACTCTATTGCCTGCTCTGGTTGTTTCTATCTAGTACAAAATCAATTTGTATCATAAGCAAGACCTCATGCAGGCATCTATAGGAAAGGACCCTCCGCAAGAGACTATGGCCTGTGGCTCCGGACACTGGGTCAGCCAGGTGGCCAACAAGAGATAGAAAAGACGTGTGAGAGCCTGTTTGTGTATGTGTGATATGTTACCAGGGAAGTTTAAAATTTCTCAATTGGCTATTTGTAAGGTTAACACTTTTATGTCAAATATAACACACAATATGCTTTACCAAGTTTTTACGTTTTAAAAAATTGATCCACCTGCAAGAATCTGGTATTTACTTAGCAAGTTTCTCTCCTAAAAACATGATGCAGAGCATCTCTTTAGTTTTGACATGAAATGAATATAATTACCTACCCTTCTCTCCTTTCTGGCCTTTTGGACCTTGGGGTCCAGTGACTCCTGGTGGCCCTGGGATCCCCATAGCACCAGCATCTCCCTTAAGGCCTAGAAATGAGATTTAAAAACCATAAGGATAGAAAAATATCTCTTTTAGAATTCATTAGTTCTTGGAGAGAAAAAAAAAGTAGTCATTTTATTGAGACCAATGACTCTCAGTGTCCCAACGATCTGGGTGACAATAAACTATTACAGAGTTATAAGGACAATATTTGTGTGTGGTTTGCAATTTTGTACTACCTGAATAGATAAATTGAGCCCATTAGTACTTGTCACTGGATTCGTGGCAGTGATCAAATGATTCAGGGAAGCAGTGCTACGTCCAGCAACAGGAACAAAATGATTACCTGACTCTTAACCTCATGTGGACCACACTTTCAAACTGGAATAAAACCACAATTCCTAGCACTTTTCGTTTTCCCATTCACCCACTTGTACATTCATTCAGGACCTGGCGCTGAGGCGTCCTATACACCAAGCACCCTGCTAGGTGTGAGGCACCAGCCACCAACATTCCAGCTGTCCCTTTCCTCATGGAGCTGAGAGTTCATGAAAGATTAATCAGGACCAAAAGACCACCCAAATAAATAGAAATTGCCACACCATAGTTAGCGATGTAAAGGAAAACAGGAAGGTCCTATTGTGGATTGTGGTAAAAGAACCTAATTTATGGGATCAGAGGAGACATCCCTGAGAAAATGACATTTAGCTAAGACCCAATGAACAAATTTGGATTTCCCAAGGCAAAAACTACACAGATGAGTATTTCAGGAAAAACAAGAGTGGAAAAGACCATGGTGTTTTTAAGAAACTGAAAGAAGAGCCCTGTGAGTGGAGCTGGTCATGAGGATAAAGAAAGCTGAATGGCAGGCAAGGGGGAGATGGTGCATGACTCAGACCTCGCTGGTATCCTTGAGCATCCGGGCAGTCCAGGTGCCTCCACTTCCCTGGGCTGCCCGGGCACCCTAAGCCTAGGATAATTATCCTTCCTGCAACCCCAGCGCTGGTCAAGCCACATGAATGTTTTGCAACCCTTAACTGGAATAAAGTATGGCCGGGTTCCTTGAAAATTAACCATATAGATAGGTGCACTAAACAAAATTGTAATAGTTCATCTTAATTTCATCCTAATTATTATAATTAAGGCTGATGGAATGGAGAAAATTATATTCAATAGAATTCCTCTTTGAAGTAACACTGCATTTGTTTGGAAGAAAAGCTCTAATAAATAGTTTGCAATGGAAGTTAAGGCCAAAGGCAAGCTCAGATAACCAAAGGTGGTGGTTAAGCTCCTCTGTCTGGAAAGGAAAGAGCAGAAAGCAAAGGAATGGAGAAAGAATGGGCAGAGGAGGCGGAAGCAAGCAAGATGGCCAATAGTAGTTCTCTGGGCAATGTCTCCCCTTCCCCATGCCCCCCAAATGCCCAACATGGTGATACTATGGAGGAAATGATAATGGGCAGTGCCCAGGTTGGCACAGGGAGCACATGGCACCTGCATGTGAGGGCTCAAGGGGCAGGGAAGCTGCCCCTTCCATCCAGAGAGACCACTGCCTCACTGGGTTAGATTAGTGCAAATACCGTAAAGACTGGACATAATGGGAAGAGCGGGGGCTGGAAGGGGCACAAAGTGACTTTGACTCCAGGTTCTACACTCGACGGTGGTATAACCTCTAGAATTACCTAAAACTCTCTGAAATGTGATGAAATCATCCAGTGAAAAGTGACAATATTTTTTAACATTTTGTTAAAATGTTAGAGATTAGAAACACTATAAAGTGTTTAACAGTTCTTGGCACATAGTAAGTAGCTATTATTTTATAACTGAACTAACGAGAGACGCTGGAGACAAAATTTCCAGGGGAATTTTACCTTCGCTAGCTATTAGATATATCCGCAGACTTCAAAACATTATCATTCAGAAACTACAAAATTAGGCTCGAGACTTTTGAAGTCTACGTTTATTATCTACATTACAGCAGATAAGGCAAATGCGATGTATGCAATGTGTATGTGTGTATTCATGTGGCCACGAACCAAAAGATAATGAAATAAAATAGTTGGGTTTGAGTAGCTTTATTTTCATTTTTAAGTTTGGTTAATGCTGCTGTTATGCTAGATTTCTGATTTTTAAAAAAAGCAGTGTTCTGGAAACACAGGTAAAGCTAGAACAAATCTCTCTCTATGAGTGTCAAAACAGGATCGCGTCAGGTTCAGAGTATTTCGCAGGGCGGGGGAAGACTCCTACCACAGCCACCTGGAAGAATCGAAAGCTTCTCAGGCATTTCTCCCATCCCAGGCACCGCGTGAGTCCTGATATTTGCCTCGTTCCGTTCTCTCCACGACTCCGTGGAGTTGGTGTTATTCTCACCTCATTTTACTGTTTTGGAAACTGAGGCTTAGAGAGGTAGTGAGGCTTCCCCGAGGTAGCAGTGACAGACTCGACGTTCTGAGCTCTGAAGCACTCTGCTCCGTGGCAGAAGCAGCCAGACGAAGATAGACAAGCGCCTGGGCAGGTTAATAACTCGCACACCTTCAAAATGTCCGGCATATGTATTGAGAGGAGAGGCTCTGAGGACAGCCAAGCTAAACCCACCACCGGGAAAACCACAAGCCCTGGAGTTACAGACCCACAGCCTTAGAAGACAGGTTACCAACCGGCTGCTTTCGGTTGACGGCGCCCTTGGGGTTTTCACCCCCATGCAGCTGGCCTGCCAGATACAACACGAAGGGAAATTCTGCTAAATACAATTTTCTCATTCTCATTACATTTCCAATAATGTTCTAGAAACCTTGAAATCTTGGTGTCCCAGACCACCGCCAGCTCCTTTCCCCTTTAATTCCAGCCCTGTGTAATATGGATCACATTTCCCAAAAGGTTCCCACAGTGGGATGAAATGAAAGAAAAACTTATTGAGGATGCATAATTCCTGATTTTATAACCTTAAATTCTTCAGGCAAAACACAACAAATATTTTTATGTATTTTTTTCAGGGAATAGAGAATTTGAAATTGACATTCTGATCTCAATTTTACCCTGAGTTCTCTGCTATATGACATGTAAATGCTGAAACGTATTACAATAAAACTGAGAGTATATTCATAATATGTATTTGAAAGACATCTGAAATTTTGAAATATGTAACCATGACATTCACTGGAGAAAAGTGCTGGGCAAGGACACAGTGCTGCCTCAGAATTTCAATGAGGAGCAAACCGAATCCTGTGCTCTACCCTCCGCCTCACAGGCATTCCGTTTCTAGTCCTAACTACAAAAGCGCTGCAAAATCCTGCAGCCGCCACAAAGGCTTACCGGGCAACGGAATTTTCATTGACCCTTTTTACGTCAGCCATTAATGAAAAGACTATACTAGTAGTAAACATGGCGACCAGAAGAACTACGCATCAGTGCTGGCACTGGTAGGCCCCGTCTCTGCTCTAACCAGCACTGTCCAAGAGAACTTTCTGCAACGATGGAAACGCTCTGTATGTGTCGTGCCCAACGTGGTAGCCATTGGCCACATGTGGCTATGGAGCACTTGAAATGTGGCTGGTGTGACTGAGGAACTGAATTTTTTATCTTATTTAATTTTTTCTTTTTTGAGGAAGATTGGCCCTGAGCGAACAACCGTGCCCATCTTCCTCTATTTTATATGCAGGACACCTGCCACATCATGGCTTGATAAGTGGTGCGTGGGTCTGTGCCCGGGATCCAAACCAGTGGACCTCAGGCTTGTGAAGCAGAGCACACGAACTTAACCTCTGCACCACCAGCCAGCCCCTAATCTTATTTAATTTAATTTTAATATTAAATAGTAATTTTAATTTTAATATTAAATAGTATTAATAGCTGCACCTGTGACTAGTGGCTATCACACTGGGCAACACAGCACCCGTTTGCATTTGTCACAGTGTTATGCATAGGCCTGCCACCATTTGGAAGACAACATAGAAACCTTGGGGCAATCCCACCTCCAATCCGCCTGTGGACTCTGAGGGAGTTCAGTGAGAAGCAGGGCGCGTGTGTTCCGGTACCTGACTGTCCGGTCTCTCCGGGTTCTCCTTTTTGCCCTGGTGCAGATGAACAGCAATCGCAGCAATTCAAAAAGAAGTCAGCCGTGTCGAGAGTGAGGTTCTCAGAGGGGTAGAGAGTGGCAGTGCCAAAGGCAGAATCGAGGGCCAAGGGGTCAGGCATTGGTTCCGCCACTTCACCCACTTCTGGGAAGAGAGTTCCTTCTTCCTCTTCCGGAAGTGGGCCACTGGACGGCTTTAGGCCCTTCGGCATCGCTTTTCCCTCAGATTTCTTCGTAAATTTGGTATACGGTGTGGTCTTCGCTATTGTGTCCATACCAACAATAGCCAAAATAATTAAAATAACACAAAGCCAAGAGAACATCCACATATTTGAGGCTGGAAGAAAGATATAATGGGAATATAAGTACATATTACATGAGAGCCAAATGAAAAGACTCTATATACGTATGACAGAACTCTATATACATATTTGAAGCATAAGAATGAACAGTATGCATAATATTATATTTTTATGTGTTTTAAATGTTAAGGTGTGCTTGATTCACCACAGAATATCTTGTTTACTTCAAGCATTTATCGTAAGGGACATTTTGTTTCAATTCTCCTTTCTCGTTGTTTCCTAGTGTTACATGTTCTAAAATATTGTTCTCAATCATTCAAATTATCTTGCCAAATAGCAAACATGATCTATAATAAGTGCGACATGACTTAATAGCTCATATACCCCGTGGAAACAAATATGTGTAATTTCCTGACTGACCTCACTCAGATTTATAGGAATCAAATACATTTGTATTAGAGGGAGATGGAAAATATTGAGCTGAATAGTTTATTCCAGAAAACTCAATTATTTCAAGACAAAATACTGGTGAAATAGTCCTTAAATCTACTCAGGATAATGGTCCTGTTGTGAGAGCAAACTTCTAGAATGGGCTGTAATAAATGGCGAGAGAGAGAGAGAATTTAAAAAATCGTAAATTTAAATATATGCTATGTCCTTAGATTCTTCACATGTCACTTAACTTTCCAATACTTTATAATTTGAGGAGTTTTTCTAAAAACTCACATTTATCCTTATATTATTTTAATGGAGAAAATAGTGGCTATTCTTATTAAGGCTTTTATCAATGTTCAAAGTGATATGATATAAGGTTCTCAATGAAGTAAAATTCGGATGTTTCATAGTATTCCATTCCCCAGCAACCCCCAGCAGTCCAGTGTCTGCTGTCAGTTAGCCAGGGTTAGAAATGCGTGCTTTCTGATTGGAGAAGGAAGGAGTAATTAGGATAAATAGCGAGAGCGGAAAGCGAATGGAAATACAGATAGTAGTAACGCCTACTACTTATAGAGCCCTTACTAGGAGTAGGTGCCTTCCATTCATCAATCCCAATCTCTCTGCCAGGTACATGACACTCTGACTCACCTTCACAGAGGAGGAAACAGGCTCCAAGAGGTTTGTACCTTGCTCAAGATCACGCAACCAGTAAGTTATGAATTCAGAAATTAAATCCGGGTCTATTTAATTTCAAAGCCTCAATACTCTCCCACAAATCATGTGGGCATATAAGGATGAGATCAAAGAAGAATAAATCTAAGGGGGGGATCAATGGAAGAGCTATGGCGGAGACAGCATAAATCAGAGCAGATGAGAAGGGAAAGGGAGGACGCTGCATTTCCAAAGTCATGTTAAATCCAAATGCTAACTTTCCTTCAAGCTGTCTTTACTACCATATTCATCAACTAGTATTTACTGAATGTGGACAATGTCACAAGCACTGAGAAGTTGTATGTGGTGACACTGGACATAAGCCATGGTCTCTGTCTTCAGGGAGTTTACAGTCTAAGAGGAAAGATGAGAGACAAGAAAAGCGAGAAAAAAGTGTGAAAGGCAGATGGTCACACTGCATCCCCCCAAATACAGACCCCACGCCCCTGTGCCCCACGCCCCTGCAAGAGTGAGCACATGAAACATGCTTACTATGCACCAGTTGGCTAAATCCAGCCCCAGCAAAACTAGACAATAGAAGCTTTCTGTTTAGATATAAAATAATGCAATTTTCATTAGTTCACAATCACATTCGTTGCAACATTCCTTTGTTCAACACTTATTTGAGCATCTAAAAAGTGCCAGGTGCTGTGTTGGGTCATAGAACATAAAGACAAGTAAAACCCACCCCCATCCCTCAGGATCCTGTCTGCAGGAAACATCCCAATGCGGCACATATCCAAATTTCAAAGGATCCAAAGTGAAATGCTGGTGACTTTTCATTCTCTCTCGGCTTTGCTGTAAGAATTTGAGGTTGCAGAATGCTGAATGTTAATGTTCTAAAACGTTGCTATGTTCTCTTAAACAGGTGAGGTCATACAGGAAAATAACCTTTTTCTTCCTTACTAAAACTCATCTGTGTTATTCTTGCATGCATGCAAAGTATGTTTGACTCTGAAATGATGTGATAGCCCCTTGGGAAACCAGACCTGAGGTGGCACATAAGAGAGAGCTATTGGGATGCAGGGGGGTGGAAGGACTAACGCTGAGAGCACCACAGGCATTGTCCAGGCACTTCATAATCGTCACTGCCATTACATCACACACGAACCAGGCAGGATAGGGTCTACTATGCCCTTAATAGATTATAAAACTGAGTCACAGAGAGGGTAAGCAGCCTGCCTGAGCTCACGGTGTTAGCAAACAGTGGAGCTGGGATTAAAACCGAGGTCCAGTTGACTCTAAAGTCAGCCCATGCACTTCCTACTGTGCCTTGCTGCCTGGGGATTTATGAGTGATCAGAGATGCTGCAGAATGAACTGAGTGGATCCTTCATGGAGCTCAAGTCCAGGCCCTTCAGTGGAAGAAAGTTTCTTCGTGGGGAGAAACTATCCCACAGACAGGAAACTGGACCTTAATAGGAGACATGAAGCAGAGGAGAGATGGGAAATCTGTCGCCAAGAGTGGAACATATTAGCGTGGGGGGAACAGAGTTATGGAGCAGGGGAACAGAGCACATCCGACAAGAGACTGAAGGGCTACAGAGAGGAGTGAGCGGAGCTAACCAATATGAGGAAGGCACATAGTGTCCCTATTTGGAGGAGTGAATTGTCCACACGTATGTTTTCCTTGCATTGTGGTTTCCTGCTTCCCAACTTAAATACAGATGTTAAAGGATAGTGTAGTCAGTACTTTAAGAGTATGGTGAGGTTCCTCAAGAATTTAGGGACGAGGAAAACAGGAAGCCCTTTGAAAAACAGTGGAGCAAGAGTGATAGCAACCTGACTGATGGTGCATGTATATCATTTCTTTTTAATTGGAATTTTTTCATGTTTTTCATGTTGTGTAAAAACATTAAACTTAGCCAAACAAAACTTCCATGATTAGTGAAGCAAGTAGTGGTTTCTGACCAAATTTTAAGTGACTAAAACAATAAAACATAACTCAAATGCTAAGTCTCAAGTTTAATATAGGTATAAATCTTAACAGAAGGGTTAGAAGTAAAGATCGAAAAGGAGGTCGAGGTCCCCAGTGAACCTATATACAGTAAGCCTTTTTACTCAGCCTGAAGTTTGCCTGGACTGTAAGCATTTAAAGAGCAGAAAGTTAGGTGTCTTTTGTTTCTGGGTCCCAGTGCCTAGCATGATGTTTGCAAATAATTTGTATCCTATAAGTGTTTGCTGAACTGAAATGAAGTAAATGTAGTAGATTGCATTATTGTCTCCAATTTTCCATCCCTTTCTGTACTCACACTCATTGATATATGGATTTTGCACCATCTCCCACAAAAGAAATGAGGATACAGAAAAGAATACACCAATCCCTTGACTTTGAGTTCAGCCATGGGACTTTGGCCAATAGAATGAGGTGAAGTGACAAGATGCCATTTCCAAACTTAGGTCTCTAGAGCCCTTATGTACTTCCACTTGCTCTCTTGCACTTTGGCCATTGCCATGAGAAGGAGCTTGCATGGCTGAGCTTGCTGGTCACAGAGGAAGATGAGAACCACGTGGAGCAGAGCTGCCCCATGTGAGCTGCCCAAGCCAAACACAATCTAGATGAAAGTCCCAAACTGATCCACAAACTCCGAGTGAGCCCAGGTGAGACCTGAGGCCAAACTAGATCAGACAGCCCTCACCAAACCCACAGACATGTCCCAGGATCTATTGCTGTATAACAAAGTACCTCAAACTGAGTGACTTAAAATAACCATTTTACCATAGCTCACAATTTCATGGGTCAGAATTCTGGCCTGGATCAGTTAGGTGATTCTTCTGCTCCAGGAAGCATCAACTAGGGACATTCAGCAGTATTCAGTACTCAGCGGTGCATGGGCCAGTCTGGGGAGGTTTCACCACAAGTGTGGTGCCTTGACAGAAATAGAAAAAAGCTAGGCTCATCAATCATAGTCTCTCTAGCATGCCAGTCTCATGATAGTCACGTTTCTTCAATCATACCTCAGGGCTCCCAACATGTAAGGTGCCAGTCTATTTAGGCTGTATCTGAGAACTGGCATAGCAACACTTTTATTGAATGCTATTAGTCATAGTAGTCACAGAGGCCAGCCAGACTCAAAAGAAAGAGGCATAGACACCACTTCTCAACGGGAGAAGTGCTAAATAATCTCTAGCAATCTTGAATCTACCACAGATACATGAGCTATAATTTCTAAGCCATGGAGTTTGGGCAAGGTTAGGCAGCAAAAGCTAACTGATACCAATAGTTCCAGCAAATGGTTATATTCGCTACCATTGAGACAAAACTGACTAAGCAGGGTCCAGGCAGCACCACCTTATCATTCCCCAGTAGCAGACATCCTGTGTGCTCCTCCCCCTCATGAATCTGCCCCCACAATCCTGGGAGTTGCACCCATTGAAAGTTCTTAAGTGGAAGCTGGGCCACCCCTTGTTGAATGCTATTAGAAGGGATTTCTGAAGATTCTTCGACCCTGAATGTCCCTTCTAACCTTGAGATTCTATGATGTGGTTTTTTAACAGTAGACAGTTTATCAGCATATGAAAATTAGCTCATACCATAAAATTTCATTCTAAATACTGGAGACATTATGGTTCTTCTAATGGTGTACTCTTCTCTCCTATTAAGATAGTGCCCACGTGTGGGAGGATGTTCTTTGAAGATTTGTGAGTTTTTTTCCGAATAAAAGTGAGATACTTACACCAACTTAATAGTCTACATTTGTAAGATGACTAGCAAGTTTTATGTCAAGGCTACGGCCACGGATTACTAAGAAATTTAATAACTGACTAGCGAGTAGTATAGTATAATGATTAAAAGCCATTGGCTTTGTAGACAGTCAGTCCTGAGTACAAGATTCAGATCTTCTACTTACTAGTTGTTTGATTGGGAGCAGGTTACTGTACCTCTCTAAGTCTTGGTTCCTTATTTCTAAAATGGAGATAACAATAGTAGCTTCATCTTGTATGGTTGTGAAACTTTAATGAGATGATGCGTGAAAAGCCCTTAACATAGTGCCCTTAATAACTGTTGGCTATCATTTTTAGTGAAGATTAGAGCTAATGAAATTAACTAGCAAGGAATATTATTTTAAAGCAGTGATAAGTATTTCCTATTCTCATATTGTGCCAAATTGGCATTTAACACCATTTCCATCCTCTTTTATGCGGTCCCCTATATCTCAGGGACTCAAAGCCTGAGAATTACTTTTCCCAGAATCTCTTGCCACCAGGGTTCCAGTTAGGCTTCTGCCAGTGAGAGACACTTGGATGGGATGTGGAAGACAGAAAGAAAGCAAAAGCCACTACTTTTCTTCTGGCAGCAGCTAGTGAAGGCATGGACTTTGGCAGAATTGAAGGTTGGTGGTGTCCTCTGGCACACCAACATGATTTCCTGCCTTGGTTCTGTAGGAGGCTGTGACCACTGGCAGCAAGTTCTTGCAGTTCCTACCCTGGGCATCAATGGCAAAGTCCTGATTCTCTGAAAGCTAGAGGCAAACCTGACAGCTAGCGGCAGCCTTCCTTGCCCTGTGCTCCTTCCCTCTTCAGTGACTACAGAAGTACTCAATTACCTCTATTAAATCTCTTTCTGCCAGACAGACCTACAGTGGTCCCAAACTAAGTCCTGTTACCTGCTTCTTCTTCATTCACTTTGACCTCCTATTCTCTTACTATAAACTCTCAGCCTACCCGTTTTATCCTGTCTTATATCCAATCTTACATTCTCTTTTTTCTTAACCTGATCACCCCTCATCCATTCACAACATCTTAATCTAATAGAAACTAACCGGATCCAATTATGTCCTGAAAAGTTTTGTTAAAGATCCTCTCACAATGTTGTGAGCCTGCAAATAAATCATCTGTACCAGGGTTGTATTCCAATTAAATTCTTGAATGCTGATTCCAGGATAAATATAAACACTTTTGGAATAATTTTAGGCACATGGAAATGTGTGGATATGTTGTTGGGCTGCAAGGACATAAATAATGACCTTTTTGGACCTTATGTAGAGCATTCTTCCTCTCCGACACTTGTATCACTATATAAAATTATAAGATAACCTTAACATCTTCAACTTAGTTAAATTAGAAGTTAACTTTATATTTTGGCTCTAGAAAGTTTCTTAGAATTGTGGCTTTAATGTAGATCATTTTGAGAAAATGAGGCTAAGAAGAAAGCAAAGACTGAGTCTATGTGTGGGAAAATCTCTGAAGAATGTGACTAATAGTTATTTTCCTTTAGAAATGCAGGTTGAGGTTTAGTTATCAGTCAAGGTTTTAGTTTAAAATATACAGTGAATTGGAGATAATTTTTCCCTGGGCAGCACAACGAGACACAGAAATGTTTACATAGAAAGGGCACTGGCTAAATTTTGTCTCCCTGAGACCAAAGTAAATAATCCTCAGCTTCTCTGAGTGGCTTGTAGGAGTAAAGTGAGATCTTAGACAGAACTTCTGAGGGAGATGAAGCGGGTCCGGCTGAGGGGCTCTCCTGTGTTTAGGCACAGGAAAAGGTGGGGAAGGAAAAGAGCAAGTTTTATAAGAGGTCTGAGCCCCAGTCAAGAAGTAGGGTGACTTCAGGGCTTGTTCCCAGGATGTTGGCAGCCCCCTGTGACTTTGCCATTTAGACAGGTAACCAGAAGTGGAGCTGAGAGTTAGGCTTACAGCCAAGAGGGATCACTAACATTACATTCATTTCAGGCATGTTCGCCCGAAGGAAGAAGGTCCCACACCGAGAGCATGGCAGGAAAAGGCACAGGGGGAAAGACAGTTGCCGCCACTAATTCCTTCTCCTTCCTTGAGAACTTCGTCCATCAAACAGTCCTCTTTTCCTTTGTAAGGTGCTTGGTGTTGAGCTCTCAATGCTATGCAACCACGAGGGTAAATTAGGGAGCATTTCTGATAAACTCTTTTCTCCTGCCCCAATTTTTCCAGCAAACTCAGACAGGACTTCGAGAGCTCAGAATCTGAGTTCATTCACCAATATAATGCCATCAAAAGGAAGGAGGAGAAACATTGTAACTACAGATTCTTGTTTTTTAAGGGCAGTTCCAGAGTGATTGTAATCAGCTCTGATGAGCTTTGCTCCGTCCTTTGTGTTGATAGATGTAGCGAAAGCATCATAATTTCTATTATCCAGTGGGAGGCTATTTCTCCCAGAGTGACTGAATAGGTGGATCCATTACGATTTTATTAAGCACATTGAATACAACATTACATTCTACCAAGTTAAATGCTTCTTGTATTTAACAAGTGTGCAGTAAAATAAAAACAGATTCTCAGCATTTTTCTGTTAGATAAAAGGCATTGACTTTTGTTCAGAGTCTAAAACCGTAAAAAACAGTCCAGCAGCAAATGGGGATACTTTTGTTTTCCTCTGTGCCTGCCACCACTTCTTCTTCTCCTCCCACCCTGCCTTAAATCAAGGTAGAATGTTCCGAGGGGCAGGTGAGGCCCATGGCGCAGGCTGAGGTGCGGAGAAGGAACCGCTCTCAGGACAGCTGGGAGCCAGCAAGCCAGGGCAGGTCGAAGCGATAATTTAGGTGACTGGCTGGGGGGAAGCGAACTCACCCCCGTGGATGAGTAGACAGGTAAATACGTCCACTAAATTTAGGCATGGCAATAAGCCCCGGCTCCACATCTCCAAAGCCCAAAAGAAACCTTTCAGGATGGGATTAGGCAAAAGCAAGAGCAAAATTATTGTTACTCTGTTTCATGTTTTTTTATTTCCCTCACAAGGATTCTGAGCATGTCTGCTGTAGTGGTTTTCTTATGATGTGGATGCGAGAAAGGAGGTGGGAAAAGCGACAGTAAGGGGATGTGGGCGTGCAGCTGGACAAGGAGCCTGAGATCAACTTTACAGACTGATGAATTCCACTGGTTGTAAAAAAGGCGCGGGGAACTGTGGGGGTGGAGGGGAGATGGGGTATGTAGGAGCTCTCTGTACTTTCCGCTCAATTTTTCTGTAAACCTAAAACTATTCTAAAAAGTAAAGTCTGGGAGCTGGCACCGTGGCCTAGTGGTTAAGTGCCCACGCTCCGCTGCAGGTGGCCCAGTGTTTCGTTGGTTCGAATCCTGGGCGCGGACATGGCACTGCTCATCGAACCACGCTGAGGCAGCGTCCCACATGCCACAACTAGAAGGACCCACAACGAAGAATACACAACTATGTACCGGGAGGCTTTGGGGAGAAAAAGGAAAAAAGTAAAATCTTTAAAAAAAAAAAAGTAAAGTCTGTTATTTAAAAAAAGAAAAAGCCATGGGGTCTGAAGGTGATTGATTTGTTCACTAATTTGTTTATTAGTTGGTCCTGGCGGCACTTAATAGGCTATCAAAGTTGTTGTTGAAACACTGAATTTAAAATTTAGGAAAGCTCATAAGACATTTTGCTAAGTTTCGGCCCATTAACAAAAATCTATGATAGAGCCAAACTGGGTTCCATGTTAGAAACTTTCTCCATGAAGCAGAGATTTCACTGAGCCTTTTCTACCTCCTTGATGTAAATGATGTATACACCCCTTAAAAGTAAACCAAACCTAAGCCAACCGCTTCACCTCTTTGGAGACTGAGCAGAACGCCCGCTGCGGGGGGCTCCTCAGTAGGGAACTCTCATGGAAAGGAGTAGGAGGGAGCTCACGCCTGCTCCAGCAGGTCCATCCAAAAATTAGCCAGAGCTTCCCTGAAGGGGAGCTTCTGGGGAAGCTTCAGGACACAAAACCTAACAGATGGGAGAGTTTAAAAAAAAAAAAAAAAAAGGAAGCAAACAACTTTGTCAGGTAACGGGATACAGAGATAAGATTTCATCACTAGCAGTTACCTTCTACTGACAGCCCTGGTTCAGTGGTGACAGATCTGTGTTGATCCTTTTATCAGCTCACTCACATGCTCACATGCAGGAACTCAAATATGAAGTAAAACTACTAAAGATACAGCATGAAATAAATGCTTTATCATAAAAATCATTTCCAATTACCAAACCTCCTTTTGTCTTTAATTTCTGCAGTGTTTAAGATCTCCCATTTTTTTCCAATCCAGAGTTCTGAACCTATTTCAGTTCTCTGAATGTCTTCTAGACCAACATTAGGAAAGTCAGAAGTTTGAGGATATCAACAGACGTTGCACGTATCTCAAAAGACATCAGTCCCTATCCTGCCCATTGGAACCTGAACTAGTTTCGGAGCCATTTAGCATCCTAGGTCAAGGTTAGAGCAAGGCCCCATAGAAACACTGTAATCAGAAGTTACCAAGAGAAAGCAATCTAGGCTATAGATATTGGAATTGGTTCTTCTCTGTCTCTAGTTCTCAAAAATTCTTGCAAAACCCTTAATTACTCCTCAGCACTCGTAAGGTCATTGTCACTGACCTGTACCATTGTCAAAAAAGGCAGGAAACATGGAAGGACATAGGCCACACTGCATTTCTCTGGGCTGTGCAGTCATGCTGCCCCTGGCACTTTCCTGTGCTGCTCTGACTCCATGATTGGCATTAGGCTCTAAGACTTCATCACGGGTCTGCATTCTGTTAACTCCATAAAAGGGAACCCTGAGTCTGGATCACTCATGGCTGCGTGAGACCTGGGGTAAGTCACTTTACCACTAGGATTCAGTGTCCTTATATTAAAAACAATGAGTTTGGACTAGATGAGCCACTGATAAACCCTTTTCTGATTCTAAAGTATTAAGACTCTTTTCTCAACAAATCCTGGCTAATCATAGCACTCGAGAATTAAATATTGTTACATCCTCATTTTGTCACCCGGTCTGGGGTCCAATCCAGGACTTCAGAGCAAGGTCATGGAAAGCTCTGCCTGTGACAGTGGCTATGGAAGACTCTTTAGAGGTCAAGGGCTCTCCTAAGGACAGTTGAGAACCCCGGAATCAGGTATCTCTGATAAGCATCAGATTTGATATCAGCCCAGAGAAGAACAGACGGGAGTCTGTCCCTGAAAAAACCACTAAGAGGTTAATGCTTCACATGAAAACCCACAGTCACTTCCTCTTTCAGGACAGCCTTGCTATTTAATACCCCAAAAGACCAAGGACAAAGAATGGCATTGTATAAGCACTGTAACTCAAGCAATTAGCCAGGTAATGGTCTGTGGGGTTCATTATAGCAGAATGTCAATTAAAACACTTGGAAGCAGATTATGCAAAGCACTTAGATTTCAAATCGTATAAACTACCTAGTAAGGCTAAATTATAGTAAATGTCCTATTACTACAGTAGGTGTCACATAAATGAAAATAAAGTTTCTTTTCTACTGTGGACTTTTGCTTAATATCTCATAAATTCCAGAAATTGAAAAGAGCAGCCAAGTGTCTAGTCTTCCTTCAACAATCAAAGAAATGGGATAAAGGATGTCATGTTTGAACTGAATATCTGCTTTCCTACCTTTGGCCTAATTAAGTAATACTTTGTATATCCTAGTTAATTGTTGTTTAAAGATTTAAAAAGATAGCTATTAGGGGGCCGGCTCAGTGGCCGAGTGGTTAAGTTCATGCGCTCCGCTGCAGCTGCCCAGGGTTCGGATCCTGGGCGCGGACATGGCACCACCCGTCAGGCCACGTTGAGACGGCGTCCCACATCCCACAACTAGAAGGACATGTAACTAAGATATACAACTGTGTACAGGGTGGTTTTGGGGAGATAAAGCAGGAAAAAAAAGATATAGCTATTAGTTTCATTTTGGATCTCTGTCAATGGGCACAAGGAGGAAGAAAAGAAGAGGAATGAATAAAATGTGAATTTCAGAAGGAAAATTATTTCTCAGAAAGATCTTTAGATGAGATTTCTTCTGTTTAATAGCTTGCCTGGCTTCATTCTCACATAAGGATAACATTTCCGGTTTTTTTATTTTTTAGTGCAGATATTTTATTAGAAAAATTGACTTCTTCAAGATAGAAATAAATGACAGAGTTCTTTATGAAACTTCAAAAATGCAAATAGCATTTAGCATCCAAATAGATGGCCATAATGATTTGCCCTGAATGCTGGTAGAAAGAAAATAACATATAAAAATTAGTTTCTGTCCTAAAAACCCTCAAGTCAAGTTTAAGCCAGCAGTTAATTTTTATTCAAGAATTATAAATCCTTTACAGAAGGAAGTGAAAATAAAATGACCAATGGATCTAGAAATATAATATTCCACTAATTCTATTATAGGAAACAAAAAGTGTATTAAATTTTTATTATTATTCATAATTGTTCTGTAAAATACCACAGGCATAATATATTTTTAAAAGCAAAATATCTTTTCTCCTTACCAGATAATTGTTATGATAGAAACCATATTTTTGATACAACTACCTACGTCGTCTTAGTTGAAGATACACCACACTATTAAAATCTAAACAAAACCTGATTTTTAAGAGCTTCGCTGCCCACCCTCTCTGAGAAAGAGGATTAAATCTTACATGGAACCAAAAATATGTAGTTCTACTCCAGTAATGTCAATACATTATAATCGCCCTTTAGAATTTACTAATTCTACTTAGCTCACAGATATTCACAAGCTTAGTGGTTTTAAAATTAAGAATGGTTCTATACTCCATACCACAAACTTACACATTTCAAAAATCAATACAAAAAATAGATTTAATACCATAGAGGAAAGATGATTTTCTATCAATTGTGTGCTGTTATCATTTCTATTCTTATTCTTATTTCCTTGAGGCAAATTATATCAGCAGGAATTTTTTAAGCCTAGGATCTTATTGCAAATGGTCTGATGGGAGATAAAATAAGTCAATGTTTGCAATCATCTCATACCTTATCGATGTTGCCTTAGCAGCAATCCCTCTCCTGGCACACTGGAAAATTCAACCTCATTTAGCATTAAGCAGGAATCTGTTTTACTTCTTACAAGATTTGCCCCTACCCAATGAGAGGAGAGTGCCCTATGATGGGGGGAGTGGTAACTTTTTCTGACTCGGAAGAAAGGCTCTGAAATCTGATGAAATGCAAACGCTTTGGGAATATTGAAGTCTTAGCTCTTCAATGACCTGACCGTGACTACCATACCCCTTGGTTTCCAGGATAATCTTTCATCCTAATACTTTAAGCTCATGACACCTAATGTCAAACAACTGTCCTGTTTAGTAAATTCTACGTTTTCTGAAGGCTCTCCACTGGAATCTTACTTGGGCAGCATTTGGGTGTTCAGAGGCATCTGCTGCCATTGTTGCATGAGCCCTCACTGAAGGGGAGCAAGCACTTGGGTGACATTTCTGAATACACACTCACCTCATCCTCCCCCTTACTGCCTGCACCCACCTCCCCTTGAGAACTGACCAAGGCTTGTAGATTCTGACCAGGTTCATTTCTAAGGTTTCTTTGTCGTGTTATTTGGGGCTACAATAAGATGGTCTCAAGAACTTATAAATTACAAAAGCACTGTTTGCCTCTTGATAGATCATTCATTCATTGAGCAAGCAAGCATTCATGAGAACCTGCCAAGTGTCAGAGCAGGCATAGAGCAGGAGAAAGGTTCACAAGGTCTCTAGTTTCATGGAGTTTATGTCCTAATGGGAGACACAACCAAAAAGTAAAACACAAGATATAAACAGTAACTATCAGATACTAATACGTTAATAAGTGTTAGGCACAAACTAAAATAGAGCGAAGGAACGGAGCATGACTGAGTGGCTTCTCTAGACTGGGTGCTTACGGAAGGCCCTTCTAACGAGCTGACATTCAAGCTGCTGCAAGCTGAATAACAAAGGAGTCAAGGAGGTGGAGGAATTCAGAGGATGGGCAAGAGCATCCTAAGTGCAGAGACTGAGACGGCAACAGGGGTTAGACTATGAGAGCAGCACAGTGGGTCAGAACAGACACAGGGAAGACCAGATTAAATTCCGTACTAGCAACCTGGTGACACGATTGAATATGTTAACATAGCTAAGACAGGACCTGTAGAAGAGGACTGATCAACCATCAAAACATAGAGAAAGGGGGGCCGGCCCGGTGGCACAGTAGTTAAGTTCGCATGTTCTGCTTTGGCAGCCTGGGGTTCACTGGTTCGGATCCCAGGTGCAGACATATGCACCGCTTGTCAAACCATGCTGTGGCAGGCGTCCCACATATAAAGCAGAGGAAGATGGGCACAGATGTTAGCTCAGGGCCAGTCTTCCTCAGCAAAAAAAGAGGAGGATTGGTGGCAGATTTTAGCTCAGGGCTAATCTTCCTCAAAAAAAGAAAAAACATAGAGAAAGGAGTTTGTGATGCACAAACAGAATTAGAATCGATCCAGAAAGGCCTAAGGAGCCTGAGCCAATGGGACTTAAACCTGACAGTCTCATTAGTAAGTTGATCCCCGTTATGAGCTGGATGCAGCTGATTAGCTTAACCAGGAGCCATGAAATAATAACATAAATCCTCTTGCTCTGATTCCACACTCATCAAGTGCTTCCTGATTCTGCCCTCAGAGAGAATGTGCTGATCATAAGACTTCAAATAATTTAACATAGTGATTGGTCACAGTTAAGTTACAGGGTATGTTTCTAATTATCATTTGGCTCCCCCTGGAGCTTGCAGGCTTGGAGAGAATGCTGCGGTCAGGCTGATACAAGTACAATAGACCATGTGGACATATTTCTCATTGTAAATTGATGGGCATTCTGGAAGCTCTCTGTTTCCTCCTCATCTTAGTGTTTCTGGGGTCTTGATCACTGCTAGACACTGACAAATGCAAGTTCAGTCAAGCCATTACCTAGAATACCCCAGCCCAGCCCCAGCTGGTCTTTCGTTAGCAGCCACAGCCTCTTGATGCTGCAGATACGTATGATCTAAAATTTGTGATGAGTCCACATCGGCATGATGAAGGAAGCCACTGCTCTGAAACAAGCACTCAAGTGCATTGATGTCTGTCCATCTGAGATCCTTGGCAAGCAAATATCAGTTTCCTCATCTGTAAAATGGAGGAGTTGGCTAGGTCTTTTTTCATAGATTTTTAATTACACAAGTAATATATAAATACATTTTCCCTGTAAATGCATCAAACGTTACCGAGAACAACACGCCAGTTGCTGTCTCTTGCTCCCATTGCCCCAAGATGAGCACTGTTATCACACATGAATCCTTTCAGACCTTTTAAAGCATTTATATCACATGTCTACATACATATATCTACCCACAAAAAATAGATAGTATTGTTTGCTTTACATTTAAGAAATAGTTCCTTTCCACATTGTATATCTTACTCTGTAACTTGCTTTCACTAAGGAATATATTGTGGAGATTTTCCCACATCAGAACATATAGCTCTCCCTTAGTCTCTCTAATTGTTGCATGGTGTTCCATTACATGAATACACTACCCTTGTTCACTATTCATCAAGTTGGGGCTATTGAGACTTTTTCCTATTTAGACTTTTACCTACAAAATGTCGCAATTAATATCCTTGTACATTCTTTATTGTGCACTTAAAGGGGGTTTCTCTAGAATAGCTCCAGGAAGGGGAACTACCAAAAGATAGCCTCTGAGTCTAGGCTCAAGCTGTAGTCTGTAGACACCCGAATCATAGGAGTGTTCGTTAAAATGAAAGAAAGAACTACATAAGAAGAAAGAAGAAGGCAGCTTTCTTGGTCCCACCTCAGACCTTCTGGCCAGAACCCATGGATGTGGGAGCCAAGATCTGTGTTTTATACAGTAGGTGGCTTTCACAGTAAAGTTGGAGAACTGCTGGACTAGGTGGCTCCAGGTTTCTGTCTGTCTCCAAAAATGTACTAAAATATCCATTTACCAGCCACTTCCATGTGCAAGGCACTGCATTAAGAGCTTGACACATATTTCCTGTTAAATCATAACCCCCTTAGTCCAGGACCAGAGCTGCAGTTAAACCTGGACTCCACTCCAGACTTATGTCTACCAAAACATATGAGGACCCATGGATACGGTGCTTCACTCTCAAGTACAGCCCAGAGAGTCATCTGTCTCCCCCACATCCCACCCCTGCTCTTGTCCTCCCATCCACCTTTGTTTCCGTCACTGCTGTCTCCCAGATGTGCTCTGATAAGACCTTAATGCATGCTGTCCCCTACCTGTGTGTGACTGGCCTACTGCTCTGACAGCCTGGTTTTCCTCTTATTTTTCCGCTGTTGTTACCAAATCTGCCTGAACAGCCTTTCTCCTTAGAGCAGAAGAGGAAGAGAAGCTAAAGGAGCAAAGACTCATGTCCATTGTGGTTAGAAGGTTACAGAGAAAGCTGTAAATGTTAACACATTAATAATTGTATTTAGTTAATAATTAACTAGTAAATGAAACCCTGTGAGATAGGTACTATTATCCCCATTTTATAGATGAGAAGACCAAAATTAAGCACGGTGAAGTTAAGGAATTTGCCCAAGATTAGCAGGAGAGAGGTAAACCCAGCATTCAAACCCAGGTCAGTCTGGTGCCAAAACCCAGCTCTTAAGTCTGCTTTATGCTATTTTCCATCCGTAATCCACATGTGTCTGCGATGTTCATCCTTCCTCCTTTCTGAGTGTTTATGCATGACTTTATTGCTGAAGTACAAGAAACAACCTTGAGCATGAGGTTTAAAGGAGTGTGGCCCACAAAAATCTACATCAATTTATTTGAAAGTGTTCAGCAGGCATCACCCATTATGCTGAGTCACATTAGGAATTCATGCCAGCCCATAATTCTTCACACTCTCTGGCATGCTGGCGCTGGGTGGATTTATGTACCACTAAACTTAGATAGCTTATAACACCTCATTGCCTAAGCCCTCAGTAATGCTGATAAAATATATGTGGCTGCATTATAAATCATTATCTTTACTTACTTTTAAAAAATTGAAAATGTTTTCCAAGAAGTTATTAGAAAGTTTCAGCTCACTATGGACCAGCTGTAGTTGGAGTTGCTTTTTATACACTGTATCACCTTTTACGTAGTTACTATGGACTGATTTGTGCCCCTCCCCCCCCACTAAATTCATATGTTGAAGCCCTAACCCCCCAGTGGGATGATATTTGGCAATGGAGCCGCTGGGGGTAACTAGGTTTAGATGAGGTCATGAGGGTGGGGCCCTCGTGATGGGAGTAGTGCCTGTATAAGAAGAGACAGCACAGAGCTCACTCTGTCTCCGCAATGTGAAGACACGGCAAGAAGGTGACTGTCTGCAAGCCAGGAAAAGAGCCCTCACCAGAACCTGCCATGCTCCGGCACCCTGGTCTCAGCCTTCCAGCCTCCAGAACTGTGAGAAAATCAATTTCTGTTGTTTAAGCACCCATTCTACGGTATTTTGTTATGGCAGCCCAATCTGGCCAAGACATTAGTATTAGATTACTTTGCATCATTTTCATGCATTTCTTTGAAGGTAAAATTAACAGAATTATTTTCATCATTTATAACCTAGTTCAAATTTAGTTGAATGGAAGAAATTCCTTCTTCTTCAAGCCATAAGCTACAATATTTAGCTTTAATGAGATATCATGATGCCTACAACTTATTTTCAATGGTCTGCAAAAACGTATAGAGTATAGAGATAAAACAAAAATGAAAAAATGTTAACAATTGTTCAATTTAAGTGAAGAGCATACTCTCTGTAGGTTTCAAATTTTGAAAAATAAAAAGTTGGAAGTCTACTAGTCACATTCTGCCATGATATTCTTGTATAACAAGCGTCCCTAAATCTCAGCGGCTTCTAACACAAACGGTCATTTACTTCTCATTCGCAGGTTTCCAAGTTGGTTAGGCAGCTCTGCTTCAAGCTGCAGGTCCGGTTTATTTCTGCTCTACATACGCCCCGAGACCAGCAGCTTCTCGGTGATGCTCATCTTGCAGCAGATGGCAGAGTCCAAGAGGGTGAGGGAAACACAGGATGTCTCTGGAGATGGGTATCAGTACAGTCATTTCTTCCGCTACTCCACTAGCCAAAGCAACACACAGGGTCAAGCCCCACATCAATAGGTCTGGAAAGCATGTGGTACCCACAGTGAATATGGCAAGTGCGGGGAGAAATAAAAGAATTGTTGACAAATAATACAATGTGCCACGGGGGAAACATTTCTTAAATATCAAAAGGGAGAATGGAGACAAACATCAGAGGGAGAGGGAGAGAATATTTATACTCAGTATAGCATAAAGGGGTTTTTTTAAGTCAGTTTTAAAAAATCAAAGGAAGCCCCCTTGAAGAAATCGTGTTATGAAGCACATGGAGGCATAAGATGGATAAACGCTCTTTCTCACTTCGCTTGATGATGGAGCCTGTGTGGTGAGGTAAGTGATTTTAACAAGGAGCTGCCTCCTGGAACACCACCAGCTCTCCAGCCATTCAGGCCCCCAGAGAACACGGGTCCAGGGCAGCTGCCCTTACTCGCCATCCCTGCAGTCGGATGTCATGAAATGCTCCGCCACGAAAGTCAGCCCCGAGCTGGTCTCTGACTGCCAGCTCACTTCACAAGAAATTGTACTTTGCCTGTGACTGAGACTTTTACCTGAAAATTAGCATTTTAGAACTAATGCCGTCTCTAAATACTAACTTTTCTTTAAAGGTCATCACAATCACTTAAAGGAGTCTCCATGTATTAAATTTTGAAAATGTGCCAAGTTGAAATTCAAATTATGAGCAGTAGAAACTCAAATATATATATATTTGTATATTTTATATATACTTACCTATATTTATATATGCGATATATATATATCACAATATATATAATATACATTTTTATATATTTTTAAGGTGTATATATATATATATGCCTATATATAAAACCAAATGACTTCATAAAATGTTTTGTGTTCCTCTTCAAGGTAACATTTGTACTCAAAATAATTTACTAAGAGGAAAACAATGAAGGCGCAGAATAAAGCTCCTTTTATAAAATAGCTCCATCACCAAGCAGATTGCATGCCCAGCCCCGAACTGAAGGAGCTTGTCAGCTTTCTTTCCTCCTCGTAAATCGGCCGTGCTGGGCTCCGGGCCAGGAAGGCCCTCTGTTTAGCTCTCTTTATCTCTCGCTGACCTTCACTCCCCAGATGTGTATCTCATGTCACAGGTCTGTGCACATGACCTGACTACTTTGATCAAACACAGAGAGAAAGGAGTTAAAGGAGAAAGCTTCCGTTACTAAGCAGACAGCAGAAAATCTTCCTATTTCAGAGCTTTTTGTTTTTAATAATATAATCTTCCCTTAAACATACTTTTTAAAAATTAAAGTTTCATTGGTAACATGGAGCTGTGAAAGTTCCAAACAGTTTGAAATTCATTTTATTCTTTATAAGATTGTAATTGCTATGAAGTTTTGTTTCATTCTCCCTTTTATTGAAAATCTTACTGCAAAAATATTCATTTGTTTTCAGCTCTGGTAAAATTATAACCTTAGCGTGGAAATTTTAAATGGCGGAAAGCTTCCTTGTATTTTGTGTTTTAATGTGTAAATAAAGTCAAATTTTAACAACTAGCCATTTCACTCCACTTGCTCATCATTCACATTGACTACCAGAAGAAAAGAAAGATAATGGTTTTGGTTGCTTCAAACCTTTTTTAAAACCATTTAGCTTCTTTCTCATTGATTCAAGCAATAAGAGACCTAATGTTCCTTGAACAACTTATATTTGGAAATGCTTTTTGCTTCCTGAAAATATTCAAGTTTTATAACATTGGGATTTTTTGCAATAAAGTAGAGTTCAAGAATATAGGCAAATCTCTCACCAGGGGCCTTTGAAATATTGCAGTATATCAGCAATTCAATTTAAACACTAAAAATAGTTTCTTTTATATCGTACATTTTCTTAAGGTCTGACAGATCTATACTTTCCCTTTATAAAATCAATTAATTTTTGCTAATATGTATCCATCACTAACATACATTAATATCTAAGTGTTTGTTTTAAATGCACGGTAAAGTACCAGTTAAAATGAAAAGCTTTTTCGGTTATGTGAGTTTCCTCAGAGCAGTGACTCTGTGCATATGGAAACAGTCCCAGTTAGCCACAAAACCACCCCAACAATATATTGACAAATCAAAAACAAAATACATGTAGAACCTGATTTTTCTCCAGATTCTGGGTTTCCTAAAAGATAATTACTCAAATTTTACTTACTTTAACATCTGTGTTCTAAGACTCTCCCCTAATTATTTCTAGGATTCCCTGTGAGTGACTTGCCAGATGGCCCCATGGGCACGGCATGGCCCACTATGCCCTCCGCCCCTTGCAGAGTTTTACTGGACACCCCTCTGCTTCTCCAGCAATGGAGACTGATGGCTCATTGTGACCCTGGACAGACCTCTCCCCTCTGTGTAGACCCTCTCAGATGGACCGAGAGCAGCTGCTTGTTCTCTCGACATCTTAGAGAGAGAGCAGTGAAAAGCATTTTCTGTTTCTCTCACCCACTCCACACAGAACTCAAACCTGAGACCAAAGAGGGCCAGTCCAGGGGGTAAATCTAAGTCACATGAACATCTGGCATTAGAACTCCCCTTTCTAAGTGGCAACTTATATCATGAGAATGAATTCTTCTCCCAGGAGAGTTCTTAGTCCTTATGCTTATCAGCTTCCTATTCCTTAACACCCAACCCCAGAAATATCTGGATCCCACTTTAAATTTAAGACCCCTGGCCCAGGTGATTACTACTACTTAGTAATATGTAGATATCACTAAAACGTTTTCAAAACTATTTCTATTTGCATATTAAAATAAGAACCTCCAATTCTCAGAGTTTAACTTTGCAGCTACATGTTGTAGTGGACATTTGTAGGTTTTCCGACTGATGAGCTTTTCTTTTTTGTTTGGCAAATTTTTAAGTGTTCTGCCTCTTCAAGGTAGAACTGGGGAAAATCAGCTCCTGGCAGCTAAGACAAGCGGGTGCCTAGGCTCCAGGGATAAGCTGCATCCCTGAGCCTGCAGTTGGGACGCAGGCAGCTTGCGGAAGGCGGATCTGCGCGCAGTCCCGCACGTTAGCGATGCTCACAGCGGGACTGGCGGCCTCCTCAGAGACGCAACCCATGCAGGCTGTGTGACAAAGGGGGCGGGAAACAGCCTCTCCCTGCAGTTTGCCTTTGTTAGCAGGATGCCCAAGCACTCCTGGGAGTGGACGGCATGTTTTACACAGCTCTCCCTGAAGCAGCTCTTCCCATGGCCTCACAGCCTCTCTGAATTACACGGGACTCAAAACAGAATCCAGCAACGACCACACTCTATTCAGAGTACGTCCGCGTGACAGATAACTAAGTTTTTTTCCACTATGTGTTTTCAGCAAAACTGTCTTATTCTTCCCAAAATAAGATCCTCAAGCCTCCTGCACGTAGTTATCTGGTGGGCCCAACCCACAATTTCACTCTCATCACATTCAAATCCCACTTAGGCCCAAGCTGGAGTCTCTACTTTTTCAATATCTTAAATGATTAAATCACTAGAGGATGAGCACGTTTAAACAAATCTAAACACGTTTAAGTAAATAAATAATCAAACTGTTCCATTTCAATATTTTAGAGTAACAAAAGAGGCCTTTTCACTACTAATATCATTCTAAACCCCATCCTACAGTTGCAAGAAGGCCCGTCTTTATCCCAGGGTTCTTCTCCTGAGGTATTCCCAGGGACCTCCCATGCTTCACTTCATCTCACAAGTTACTACCCAATTTAACCATCTGAGCCTCCTCAGCCAGCCCAGGCACCCGCGGTTTCCACCACTGGCCTTCCACGCCCTCCAAACAATGGCCCCATCTGTTGCCGCAGCTCTTCCCTAGGTGCAGGGCTACCGAAGGTCAAGCAGGAGCCACGCTCTGTGCCCAGACCAGCCTCTCACAATTGCGCTGAGCTTGCCTGGCCTGCCCTCAAGCTCTGGACTTCCCAGAGGCACGACTAGAAAGAAGCTCTGTGCTCCTGAAGAGACCATCTCAAATTCTTAGTTATTCAATCCTTCACAAAGCCAAAGAGAAGACACTAATAGACCCAACTGAATGTCTTTTAGGAAAACCATGTCTGTCTCCTCTTTTAGAAGTAAAATATGTACATCTAATTGACATTACTAACTAGAGCACAATGCGTGGGTTCTCAGATTCCAGGAAACCACACACCTCTATCCGAGGGCAATGCATGGGTATTTCTTTATCTTACAGACCTGGAATGAAAGAGCCTATTCTGAAAACTTTCCTTAACAAAAGTAGACACTTTCAAAGGTAAAGACATCTTTGCCTCCAGAAAACCAAACTGCCAGAAATTCTGAAAAGAACAGTTTTAAAAGCTAAAGTCCCTGCTTTGGAAGTAGTTTTTCTTAATCCAAAAGCAATTTATGCTTTCTTACCCAAAATAATCACTTAAAAGCTTTGTAAATTAAATTTCATACATGTATTTTTTGAGTAAGTACTACCTGCAGATGGTACAAAATTAAAAATATACAGAGCAGATCCCGCTGCCAGCCTGCTGCCCGCTCAGAAGCAGTCACTCTTGGCGGTATTTTGTGATTCCTTCCAGAGATGGCGGGAGAATCAGTGCCAGCATGACGCTTCTTTCGAAGCTTCCTGGATCAACTTCTCCTTAATCTTCAACTTCCCGCATGTTAGGATTCTATTGTGCTCCAATTTCTGTATTTCCTTCTGGTCCCTGTAATTGTTTTGGTCTGCTAACTTAACATCAGTTAGGCTCTTTCACTTTCGTGATTCTTCCCCAAGGCAAGATGGTGGCTATTTAGTTTGCACTTAATAATTTAGTTTGCACATTCAGTTACCACTTAATAGTAGCTTTGTTCTGAGGAGTGGAAAAGTTGTATTTTGGGTTAGATTTTGCTTATTTGTTTTCCTTATCCAGTACATTTGGTAAAGTTTTCCTGAGATTACGCATTTTTGTGCAAAAAGCATGTATAGAGTGTCACAAATTGTGAAGGATCTGAGATTTCAACCTGTCAGCAAGCTAACACCCAGCCTCCCACAGTCTGATGGATGCTGACAGAAGACATGAGACTCTTGGTCAGAGACAAAGAACAGTTTATTGTTCACAGCAACAGCAATAGCCAGAGCACCAACATTTGTGCCAGTTCCCCAAGCCTCAATTCCCACAGTGTGACATCGAGAGGACAAAATGAGACCTGCATATGTAGTGTAGGGCAATACAGGAAAGGAACCCTCAGCATAAGGATCTCAAATCTTTTATGACGGGAAGGAAACTTGTCTGACTCTTACTCCAAAAAGAGGCCTCTCTACTATACTGGACAGTAGGCAAACCTGCCTATCGCTTGGGAAAGAGATACTGTCTCTGTCTCCCAAGGCTGGTTACTGCACAAACATCCTTGACAAGATAGTTCATAACAGGGGCAATCAGTTCCTCTGCTCACAAGCTGTGCTGACATGGAATATTATGCAGCATTATCTGCAAACACACAGTGCCTACAATCTGCTCTCTTGATGGAAAGCAGGGCTGGTAGGAAGCTTAATCCCTTCATTCAGCAAGCTTTCACTGAGCACTGACTTTTTTCCAGGGGCCGTGACTAATGTCCATTAAAGGAAATGATGTATGTAAAGAAACTTTTTAAACTGGAGAGACAAATGTTAGCTATTTTTCCTACTACCATAGTTGATTTATGTCTTTAGTATTTGTCAGTAGTAGGCATTATGTCCATTTCTGTTGCTGGTTATCTTCCAGTATCTATATTGGTCTTTTATCTCCACAACCGTGGTTTAGCTGAAGAGTCAGAGTACTAAAGGCCCAGAGCCCTGGTTTCCTCTGTACCAAACAGTCTGACTTCTCTCTGCTCGTAGCCAGCCTCCCAAGGCTTTCATTCTCCTCCTTTCATAAAGGGACGAAGGGAGAAACTGATTAGGCTGGAACTCAAAAATGTAAAAATTCTCATTGGTGAAATGAGACAATACTTAAACACATTTAAAAATGTTAAGCCAAAGATTGTTCCTGTGGATTGCTTTCTAATTTGAGTTAATCCATTTTGCTTCCTGGAATTTGGTATGGTTTATACTTAATTATGATGTGTTATATAATGAATAAGAAACTACTGGTAACTCTGAATATTTTTAACATATATTCATGTAGCAAAATTTTCAAATGAAGAAATCAACTATTTGGTAAATTCATATATAACATATAAACAGTTTACGTAATATCAAACCAAAAATAAATACTGTAGATAAAAGAATGTAAATTTCTGGGGTTTTACATGGGGTTTTTTGCTCTTACTTTTGTTTTTTTGTGAGTTTTTTTTGGTGAAGAAGATTGGCCCTGAGCTAACATCTATGCCAGTCTTCCACTATTTTGTCTGTGGGATGCCACCACAGCATGACTTAATGAGCAGTGTGTAGGTCCGAGCCTGGGATCTGAACCTGCAAACCCTGGGCTGCCAAAGTGGAGTGCGCAAACTTAACTGCTATGCCACTGGGCTGGCCCCCCATTTATTACTTTTTTTATATCACATCTAAATATAATTGACATGCAGCAAACTGCACATATTTAAAGTGCACAATTTGAAGAGTTTTAACATATGGATATATCCATAAAATCATCGCCACACTCAAGATAATAAATTCACCCCAAAAGTTTTCATGTACCCCTTCATAATTCCTCCCTGCAACAGAGTGAAGGAAACCTATGGCATGGGAGAAAACATTTGCAAACCATATATGTGATACAGGGTTAATATTCAAAATATATAAGGAGCTCTTAAAATGCAATAGCAAAAAATAAATAAATAAATAACACAATTTAAAAACGGGCAAAGGACTTGAATAGACATTTCTCCAAAGAGGACAACCAAATGCTCAACAAGTTTACAAAAAGATGCTCAACTTCGTTAATCAGGGAAATGCAAATCAAAACCTCGATGAGATATCACCTCATATCTGTCAGGATGGCCATTATCAAAAAAAAGAAAATTAGAAAATAACAAGTGATGCAGAGAATTTGGAGAAAGTGGAACCCTTGTGCACAGTTGCTGGGAGTGTAAAATGGAGCAACCACTATGAAAAACAGTTCCCTCAAAAAATTACCAAGTAGAACTACCATGTGATCCAGCAACCCCACTTTTGGATATTTATCCAAAAGTATTGAAATCAGGATCTCAAAGAGATATTTGTATATCCTTGTTCACAACAGCATTATTCACAATATCCAAGAGGTGAAAGCAACCCAAATGTGCACTGACAAATGAATGAATAAAGAAAATGTGGTATACACATACAATGGAATATTATTCAGCCATAAAAAAGAAAGAAATCCTGTTATATGCTACAACATGGATGAAACTTGAGGATATTATGCTAAATGAAATAAGCCAGTTACAAAAAGACAAATGCTGTATGATCCCACTTATATGAGGTATCTAAAGTAGTCAAACTAGTAGAAACAGAAAGTAGAATGATGGCTGCCAAAGGCTGGGGGGAAGGGGAAATGGGGAGTTGTTCACTGGGTATAAAGTTCCAGTACTGCAAGATGAAAAAGTTCTAGAGATCTGCTGTACAACATTGCACTATAGTTAACAATATTGTGTTGTACACTTAAAGATTTGTGAAGAAATATCTCATGTTATGTGATTTTTTACCAAAATAAAAAAAAAATTTAGTTGAGAAAGACAGACCATTATCAAATAAAATTTTGAAATGTCAGGCAAGGATGAATGCTATGAAGAAAAATAAAAATCAGGGTGAAAGGATAAAGAGAAAAAGTCAAATTGTACACGTATGGGTGGCTCTCTCTCTGGACTCTCCATTCTGTTCCATTGATCTATATATCTATCATTATGCCAATACGACACTGTCCCTTTTCTTAACCATTTTATTGAGATATGATTGGCATACAAAAATCTGTACATATTTCACTTTAGATATCTTACAATTTTATTTGCCAATTACACCTCAGTAAAACTGGGGAAAAAAGCAATGATTGGAGAATTCAGTGAAAAAAAAAGAATGGTATTTGGAAAAACAATCTGTACATATTTAATGCATACAACTTGATGAATCTGGAGATAAGGATGCTTCACCACAACCTATGCTATAAACATATCCATGTATAAGTTATTTTTAAAAAATCATATCCATCACCTACAAATTTTCTTTCTATACTGCGTGTGTGTGATAAAAACACTCAGCGTAAGATCTATGCTCCTAGCAAATTTTAAGTATACAATATTATATTGTTAACTATATGAAGAATCTAAAATAGTCAAGCTCATAGAGTCAAGGAATGGGTTAGCAGTTGCCAGGACCTAAGAAGAGGGGAAAAGGAGAGGATTAGTCAAAGAATACAAAGTTTCAGCTATGCAAGATGAATAAATCCTAGAGATCTACTGTCGCATAGTGTCTATAGTTAACAAGACAGTATTGGACACTATCTGAATATTGTAGACATGTAAAAACTCTTGAAATCCAGTAGTGTAAAAAAGCTTTTTTCTTTTTCAAAATTGCTTTAGCTGTCTAGGGCCACTGCGTTTCCACATAAATTTTAGAACCAGCTTATCAAGTTCTACTAAAAGTTTCTTCAGGGATTTTGATTGAGATTGAGTTAAATATAAATTAATTTGGATAGAATGAACATCTTAACAACATTGACTCTTCCAGTCTATAAGCCTAGTATATCCCTCCATTTATGTCTTGTTTAAATTTTCTCAACTATGTTTTGTAGTATTCAGTATGCAGGACTTAAACATCTTTTGTCAAATATATCCCTAAGTAGTCCATATGCAGATGTAAAGAGTATTATTTATTCAATTTAAAATTTTGTATTTTGTATATTAACTTAGTATCCTGCAACCTTGTTAAACTCACGGATTACTTTTAGTTACTTTTTATACATTCCTTTGGATTTTCTACATAGGTTACCATGTTTTCTGTGCAAAAAGATAGTTTTACTTTTTCTTTCCAGTCTGTATGACTTTTACTTCTTTTTCTTGCCTTATTGTGCTGGCTAGGACTTTATTATAATGCTAAATAAAAGTAGTGAGAGTAAACACTTGCATTTTTGCCAGTGTTCAAGGTAAATTATTCAGTCCCCCATCATTAAGTATGTTTTAGCCATAAGCTTTTTAAAGATGCTTTTTATCAGGCTGGGAAAATTCTCTTGCATTCTCAGTTTTCTGAAAGTTTTTTTCAGGAGCCAATGTTGAATTTTGTCAGATGCTTTTTCTGTATCTTATAAGACAATCATATATTTTTCTTTTTTTAATCTGTTAATATTGAAAATTACATGGTTGATTTTTAAAATGTTAAACCAACTTTGCTTCCTGAGATAAACACCATTTGGTCACCATTTGGATAAGCACCTTTTACTATATTGCCAGATGCAAATTGCTAATTTTTTAAATGAATTTTTGCATTCATGTTTTCATGAGAGATCGTAGTCTCTAGTTTTCTTGCCATGTCTTGGTCTAGTTTGGGTATCAGAATTATGCTGGTGTCATATAATGAGTTGGGAGTTTTTCTCTCCTCTTGTATTTTCTGGAAAAAAATGCATAAGATTGATATTTCTTCCTCAAATATGTGGTAGAACTCACCATGAAATCTTCTGGGTCTGGAGTTTTCTTTGTGGGAAGATTTTTAACTACAAGTTCAAATTATTTAATAGATATAGGCCTACTGATGCCATTATTTCTTCTTATTTGAGCTTCTATAGTTTGTATCTTTCAAGGAATTAGTCTGTTCATCAAAGTTGTTGAATTAATTAGCATAAAGTCGTTCATAATATATTTGTAATATACTTAATATATTTAGGATTTGCTAATCTCTGGTCTAGCATTATAGTATATACATATATTTACATTTCCCAGTCTACCTTCAACTAATATCATGCCACTTCACATACAGCTTTAGAACCCTATAACAGTCTACTTCCATTTCCCCCATCCTGGACCTTGTGCTGCTATTGTCATACAGCTTACCTCTACATATGTTATAAACTGTACAGTACGTTGTTACTAACTTTACTTTAAATAGCCAATTATCCTTTAAAGAGATTTTTTTTAAATAAGGAAAAGACTTTTTCATACAGTCATGTGTTGCTTAATGACGGGGCTATGTTCTGAGAAATGTGTCATTAGGCAATCTCATCACTGTGCAAACGTCATAGAGTGTATGTACACAAACCCAGGCTCTATGGTACTAATCTTATGGGACCAACATTGTATATGAAGGTCATGATTGACCAAAACGTCATTATGCAGGGCATAACGATATTTACACAAATATTTTATACTTCTAGTTCTCTTCATTTCTTTGAGTAGGTACAAATTTCCATCTGACATCATTTTCCCTTTTCTTGAAGGACTTTCTTTGACATTTCTTGTAGTACTGCTCTGCTGTAATAAATTCTACCAGCTTTGGTATGACTGAAATAAACCTTTATTCCACCTTCATTTTATAAATGTATTTTAGCTGGGTATGGAGTCCCAGAATGATTAAGTATTACGTCTTTTGGTAATTTAAATCTGTTGCTCTACGGGGCTGGCCCACTGGCACAGAGGTTAAGTTCACAAGTTCTGCTTCAGCGGCCCAGGGTTTTGCTGGTTCAGATCCTGGGTGTGGACACACCACGGCTTGGCAAGCCATACTGTGGCAGGCGTCCCACGTGTAAAGTAGAGGAAGATGGGCGTGGATGTTAGCTCAGGGCCAGTCTTCCTCAGCAAAGAGGAGGATTGGCAGCAGATGTTAGCTCAGGGCTAATCTTCCTCAAAACAAATAAATAAATAAATAAAATAAATCTGTTGCTCTACTATCTTCTGGTTTGCATTCTTTCTTTGTCACTTGTATCTTTGTTCCTCTGCATGTAATATGCCATTTTCCTTTGACTGATTTGATTATTTTCTCTTTATTCCTGCTTTTAAGCAATTTGATTAACTGCCTTGTGTAGTTTTCTTCCCGTGTCTTCTGATTGGGGTTTGTTGAGCTTCTTACACCTAAAGGGGCTTATAGTCTTTCATCAAGTTTGGTAATATTTTAGCAATTATTTCTCCAGACATTTCTTTCCGTCCTCCTCCTGTCTCTCTCTTCTCCTTCTGAGACTCCTATGGCATATATGTCAGGACACTTTAAAGTTTTCCACAGTTCATTGGTGCTCTGTTCATTTTTCTGTCTTTTTTCCTCTTAGTGTTTCATTTTAGGATAGTTTCCATTACTATGTCTTTAAATTCATTAATCTTTCCTTCTATAGTGTCTAATCACCTGTAAATTCCATTCAGTGTATTTTTTATCTCAAACATCATATGTTTCAGCTCTAGAAATTCAGTTTAGGTCTTATTTATATCTTCCATTTCTCTCTTCATCATGCTCATGCTTTTCTCTACCTTTTTCAATATATGGAGTATATTTATAATAGCTGATACATTGTCCTTTTCTACTAAGTCTATCATCAATGCTAGTTGCATTTCTATTAATTGACTTTTGTCTTTATTATGGGTCATATTTTACTGGCTCTTTGAATGCCTAGTAATTTTTTATTAGATGCCAGACATTGTGATTTTTACATTGTTGGATACTGGATGCTCTGTATTCCCTTAAATATTTTTAGACATTGTTCAGGAATGCAGAGACTTCCTTGGAAATGGATACCAGTTTTTTCCCTTTAAATATTTTTAGGTTCTGTTCTAGGATGTGGTTAGTTTACTTGGAAACAGATACTTTTGAGCTTTTAAGCTTTATCAGGCAGGTTTAGAACAGGCTTTAGTCTAGGGTGGAGCTCTGTGAATTTTTTTTTGTAAAGGACCACATAGTTAATAGTTAGGCATCGTGGGCCACATGTAATCTGTTGTATGCTCTTCTTTATTTGCTTTCAACAACTGCTTAAAAATGTAAATACCATTCCTAGCCTGTGAGTTATACAAAAAAAGGCCAGATTTGATCTGCATGCCATAGTTTTCTACTCTTCATCCAGGGCTAATGTGACTCTCTGCTCGATGACATGGGAATAAAGAGAGCTTTCCAATCTGGCTGGTGCAAACACAAACTATTCTTGACACCATGTCAGCTCCATGAACTATTCTGCCTGACCCTTTCTGGATAAACATTTGAGCACCAGGTCTCTAGAACTCTCTCACTGTGCAGCTCTCTCCTTTCCCTCTGCCCTTTCATTGTAAGCACCTTCACCTCCCTGAACTCTGCACGCTGTCTCCTCAACTAAGGGAGACTCTTAGGTTCTGTTTGGGCTCCCCTTCCCTGTACCAAAGCCCAGAAACTCTCTTTAGCCTGTAGCTTGAGCAATCACGGGGCTCACCTTGTTTGTTCTCTTCTCTCAGATCATTCTCTTGTACTGCCTGTTTTCCAATATCTGAAAACCATCATTTCTTATATTGTGTCTGCCTATTTAGTTTTTTAAGATATGTCCCTATTAATTCTTCATGGACACAAGTGGAAGTCAAGAATACAATTTTTAAATATTTATTCATATAAAATTAAATATTGATTTAAGTTCAAGCAAAAGCATCACACTTTTTTTTCCTATAACTTACATTAATCAAATTGTGCTCATATATTACAAGAACCACAAGAAGAAAACATTTTCTTAGGACAGCATTTTTGGAAAAGAAATTTCATATGTAAGTATAAATAAGGAAATATCTAGTATTACTGAGATGACAAATTTTTATTCAATTGTAATATTTCCTGAAAATGAGAAAGTTGTTAAAAATTATCATTAGCTAAAAAGAGGAAGCTATAGGATATGCTTCACCTAGATGTTATAACTAGGACATATTCATATTTGTTTAAAAGTTTTGAAATGTGGCCCTGACATCATATTTGGTAAGTAAGTAAGCTTTATATTCAGAACAGCAGTAGATATTTTTAGAGTTCCAAGCAATTTAGCTTTTAGAAAAAATAAGAGAGTTTCACTTATTTAAAAACTAGGACAGCAATTTTAGTTTTATATATTTAAATCCTTTCAATGTATAAAGTAAATAAATTCAACTTATATGGGTCTTTTAAGAACCATCAGCTAATTGCTCTGAATACCTCTAATGACTTCTTTCAGACTTTGTTTAGAATGCCAATTATTCCAAATGACATGTTCACTATAATTTTAAGTCTTCCTCTGTTTTAAAACTATTTCAACTTGTGGTGATATTGCTTTCCAGCAATTAAACTAAAAATGTGCCTTAAATATTGAACATTAGAACCTCAATTACAAGAGCAATAACATCTCATCCATGAATTTTCAAGAAAAACTTTTTTAGAATTTATCTGACTAACTAGACTTCTTCCCCTAACTGAAAAAATAATAAAACTCCTGAGAAGTATCTCATTAAAATGCCACTTCTAACTTGGGATAAATTCACAGAAAACAAGTCTGTCCTCATTGGAAGATATTAAGGTCATCTTAGTGCTATAATCAAATAATACAATTTTACATTCTTATTTATCAATGAAGCATATCTTTTTCACAGAAATTAACTTAGTTCATGCTAGATCTTCTGGAAAGCAAGGAAGTATAATGTACACTTTTTCTACTTTCATGGAACTGACAATCTGGTTGTAAGATAAGGCATATAAGCACAGAAAATTAAATAATAAAGCAGGAGACAAAAAAGGCAATTTACGATTTAGTAAAAAAATGATGCCATTTGTTAAAAATCTACTATGTCAGCAGTTTTACATATAGTAATATCTCTAATCCTCTCAAAAATTCTTTAAGTTGGGCATATTAAATAAAATTATTTGGTTGTAAATAAAATCTCTCCTTCCCTCCCATCCCATTCTCTCTCTGTCTCTGTCTCCATCTCTGTCTCTCTGTATCTCTCTCTCTTTGTTTCTCTGACACACACACACATAGACACACACACACACACACATTTTCCCTCCTCCTTTCAGGTTGGCTTCACTCTCTAAAGATCAAGGCTACCCAAGCCTGAAACTCTGACCAGAGTCACCTTGGGGCTCATCCTTAAATTCTCACAACCAGAGAGAAAAGACAGCTTTTCTCTCCCAGCTTCCCTCTGAAAAAAATTCTGATTGGTCTGCCTTAGATGAAATGTTCTCTTAGAGAGATCACTGTCACCATAGGGATGAAGAACTATAATTGGTCCAAACAGAGGGGTTTTTCACCACTAGAAGAAAGGGAAACACAATAAAGTCACTGGGAGATACAATGTAAGCCAGCGTGCTCTTTCCAGTACACCCAGGCTTCCTTTTTACTGCTCACTTAAGAAACATGTAGCATGAGATCAAAGACAGAGCATTTACGGAAAAAGTAGAATGTGAGACTTTTTCATGCTATTAAACTTTTTTTGAAAAAAAAAACAAGTCATTTGTCTCACTTTGTGGGTTTGGCTGGTTTAATGTGTTTCTATATCTGCCAGGTTTCCAGTAAAATCTAGCAAGGATTGGCACACTATGGCTTGTGGGCCAAATGTGACCTGCTGCCTGCTCTGTAAATAAAGTTTTTGTGACAAAGCCATGTCCTTTATTTACATATTATCTATATCCGCTTTTGTGCTACAACAGGAGAGCTGAGAAGTTGTGACAGATTGTATGGCGCACAATGCCTAAAATATTGCTATGTGCCCCTTTAGAGAGAAAGTTTACAGACTCCCAATCTAAATGCTTGATTATATTCAGATTCCGTTGTTTAGACCAGAATACTTTATAGGCGTGCTGTGTAGATTTTTTGCATCCCGTTATGAGGCACATAATACTTGATTGTCCTACTTGTAGTGATAAGATGGAATTGCCTCAAAAAGTTAAACATAAGTTCCCATATGACCCGGCAATTTCCATTCTTGGTATATAGTCAAGAAAACTTGAAACATATGTCCATGCAAAGACTTGTACACAAATGCAACCCAATGTCCATCACCTACTGAATGGATAAGCAAAATGTGGTATATCCATACAATGGAATACTATTCAGCTATTAAAAGGAACAAAGTACTAATAAATGCCACAACATAGATGACCATAAAAACATTCCGGTAAGTGAAAGAAGCCATATTATATGATTCTGTTTAAATGAAATGTCCAGAATAAGCAAATGCATAGAGAGAGAAAGCAGATTACTGGTTGCCATAGACTAGGGAGGGAGGAATGGGGCATTACTGCTAGTACATATGGGGTTTCTTTTTGAAGTGATGAAAATGTTCTGGAATTAGATAGTGGTGATGGGTGCACCACTCTGTGATTATACTAAAAAGCATGGAATTGGGTGCTTTAAAGGATAAATTTTGTTTGTGAATTATTTCTCAATAAAGCTGTTATTTTTTAAAAAAAAAAAAAGATGAAATCAGAGGGTTCAGGTTGTATCAAGCCTCCATTATAGAACTCCCCTGCCAACCTTTTGCCTCAGGTTTTTATCATTTATACATAATCGCTGCCTAGAAGCATTATTTCTTTAGAAGTTGCAAAGCAGGTGCCGGCCCGTTGGCACAGCAGTTAAGTTCACACGTTCCACTTCGGCGTCCCGGGGTTCGCTGGTTCAGATCCCAGGTGCGGACATGGCACCGCTTGGCACGCCATGCTGTGGTAGGCGTCCCACATATAAAGAGGAGGATGGGCACAGATGTTAGCTCAGGGCCAATCTTCCTCAGCAAAAAGAGGAGGATTGGCAGCAGATGTTAGCTCAGGGCTGATCTTCCTCAAAAAAAAAAAAAAGTTGCAAAGCAGTGATTTTCTATTCTACCATTCTTTCTGCACCTATTAGCTGTAATTCTTCTACAACGAAGAATTTTCCCTCATCAACTATTCGGTTATGTAAATATACAATTCATATGCACAAGACAGGATGAGCTTCGTTCTTTTCCTTTTTCAGCTTTTCAAAGAAATGGCTGGTGCTCTGGCAACCTCCAGTGGTGAATGGTGAGATATTCTGTTTGTTTTGTTTTGTTTTGTTGTCATTACAAACTCACTGGTTGTTACGTGTGTGCTGTGTTTCAGTTCAATGCAGCCAGCCTCTTAGATGCTCAAATGGTGCCAGGCACTGGGAGCTCCTTTCCAGTTGGTTCCTATGCCCTGTTGGCATGATTTCATTAGACTTTTTTAAGCAGTTTTATTAAGATATAATTCACATACTATACAATTCACCCATTTAAGGTATATAATTCAAAAGTTTTTATTATGTTAACAGAATTGTGCAACCATCACCACAATGAATTTTAAAACATTTTCATTCCCCTAAAAAGAAACCCCATACCCATGAGCAATAACTCCCATCTCTCCCACTCCCCATTCCACCCCCCTGCCCGAGGCAACTACTAATCTACTTTCTGTTTCTATAGATTTGCTTATAAAGGATCTTTCATATAAATGGAATCATACAATATGCAGTCTTTTCTGTCTGTGTTCTTTCACTTAGCATGTTTTCAAGGTGTATCCCTACTATAGCATGTATCAGTACTTCATTCCTTTTAATGACTGAATAATATTCCATTTTATAGACATACCACATTTGGGTTGTCTGTTCACCAGTTGATGGACATTTGAGTTGATTCCAATTTTGGGATATTATGAAATAATACTAAGAACATTTGTGTACAAGTTTTTGTGTGGACATGTTTCAGTTCTTTTGGGTATAGCTTTATTCCCTCTTTTCCATTCTTATGTTATAACTGTTATACATATTACATTTATATATGTTACAAACCCAATAACACATTGTTCTAATTATTACTTTATATAATTTTGTCTTTTAAAGAAGTTAAAAGAGTAAAGGAGAGCAAGTATATATCTAGATTTCGGTAATCTCTTCATTTACCTTTTCTGGTTCTCTTCCTCTGTTTCCATAGATTCAAGTCACCATCTGGTGTTACTTCTTTACTCCAATATAGCTTTGCTCCCATCACCTCCTTTGTTCTGTTTCTATCAAATATATTGCATTCCTCTGTGTAATAGGACCAATAATTCACTTATGTACATAGTTTTATACAGCTGCTTTTAAATTGTAGTTAAGAGAAGAAATACGATTTTATACTGTCTTTTATAATTACATAATTACCATTACCACTACTTTTTGGTTTTGGTGTGCAATTTTATTAAGGTCTAGGTCACTTGCTTTCAACTTGAAGAACTTCCTTTGGTACCTCAGGTAAGGTGGATCGCCTAGCAAATAATTGTCTCAGTTTTTGTTTATCTGGGAGCGTCTTTATTTCACCTTTTTTGCAGAATGTAAGATTCTTAGTTGACAATTTTTCCTTTCAGTTCTTTGAATATGTCATCCCACTAACTTCTGGCCTACGTTGTTTCTGATGAGAAATCATCTATAAATCTTATTGGAGTTCGCTTGTATGTGAAGAGTCACTTTTCTCTCACTCCCTTCAAGATTTTCTCTCTGCCTTTGTCTTTCACCATTTTTACGAAGATATGCCTGGGTGTGGATCTCTTTGTGTTGATCCTACTTGGAGTACATTGGTGGTTGCCTAGGGTACATATGTAAATCTGTCCTTAGGTACCTCCCCCTAGGAAGGAACAGTCAAAATACTGTACTTTAAAGTTACTCTAAATAACTCATTTATGTGTTTGATTAAGCTACCAAATTGATATGCAGCTCATTTTATTTATTTCCAATGCTTAAGGGTTCCTTTTTATTATTTAATTTTGTTTTTAATCAGTAAACCAAAGTAAAAAATATAACAAAGTATATTCACAAAAGCCTTGCATCAGTTCTGTCTCCTCCTCCTTGGTCCCTGACTCCCCTTCTAAGTAACTATTTTTGTTTATTTTTGTTAATCATTCCACCATTTCTTTTTAAAAATATAATCATTGATACATATGTATTCATATTTCCCTTTTCTAATAGAAAAGCTAGTACATGAAGAGACCATTCCTTCGACAGACCTTCTTTGTTCCTTTTTACAACTACGTAGTACTCCATTGCATGGATGTGCCATAGTTTAATAGTTAATCTGTTCCCTATTGATGGACGTTTTGGTAGTATTTTGTTTGTCAGTCTATTAGTTTTCCATTGCTGCATAACAAATTACTACAAATGTAGTAACTTAAAACAACATAAATTTATTACCTCACAGTTGCCATGGGTCAGGAGTCTGCACACAGTTCTCTGAGTCCTCTGCTGAGCATCCTACCAGGTTGAAATCAAAGTGTTGGCCAAGGCAGTGATCACATGTGAAGCTTGGAGTCCTCTTCCAAGTTCACTAGTTGTTGGCAGAATTCTATTCCTTGCAGTTATAAAATGAAGCCCTCATTTTCTTGCTAGCTGTCAGCTGGGACCACGCTCAGAACCTAGAAGCCTCTCTCAGGTCATTACCACAGGACGTCTCCAGAAGTCTTTTCACATATGGTAGCTTCCTTCTCCAAAGCCATCAAGGGAATCTCTTTTTTAAGGACTCATCTAATCAGGTCAAGCCCACTCAGTATAATCTTCCTTTCAGTTAACTCAAAGGCAACTGATTAAAGATCTTTATTTCTGAAAAATTCCTTTACCTTTGCCATATAATGTCACCTAATCCTGAAAGTGATATCCTATCACATTCACAGATTCTGCTTGTACTCAAGAGGACGGGATTATACAAGGCAGACATGGGGGTGGGGGTCTTGGGTCTATCTTAGAATTCTGCCTACCACATTTAGCATTACAAATAATGCCACAATGCAAAACTCTGTGCATGTTATTTTGTATTTTTGCCAGTGAATCTTTGATACAGATTCCTACAAAAAGGATTATGTATGTATATTTTTGCTGTATATTGCCAAAGTTTCCTCCACAGAGGTTGACAATTTTACATTCCCATTAGCAATGTGAGAAAGAGCTGGTTCCCCAACAGCTCCAATAACAGAGTATTGTGTCAGACTTTTAGGTTTTGCCAACCTGATTCGTAATAAATGGTATCTTACTGTAATTTAAACCTGTATTTTTCTTATTATGAGAGAATTCAAGAATTTTTTCATATGTTTAAGTTTTCATAAAGTTTCATACCTTTAAGTTTATGTTTCCTATATTTTGAGTTTTGAGTGTGATGCATTCAGACTCTTTAGATGATGGAGATGAGAAAGAAAATTTGGCATTGGGAAAAGTATGAGGAGACACTGACTTTTTGAAAAGTTCATGAAACCTATGGATCTACTCCCCAAAAATTTTATCTAAAATTACCCATGTCCATTTTTACATACAATTTATATTATTGCTTTGAATGCTTATTGCTTCCACATAGGAAATATAGAAAAAGAAACACGTTTTATAAATAATAATTTCTTTCAATATTGTATATGATTATAATTTTTTTGACTTCCTAGTTTGTCAGCCCCATATTAACCCCATTCAGTGCCCAAGCTTACTTCCCACCATAGGAGCCACAAAACCCAGATGCTTGCTCCCCATGCCTCCTGATAGGGCAGAGGCTACAGGCACAGATTTGGCCAATTAAATGCAGCAGCCTGGCACTGCAAGTTTGTACAAAGCAGCAAGTACAGTAGAGAACCCATTATGGCAGCAGCGGTAGCTGAGTGAGCGTTCAGTGCCTTTGGTGGCAGTGGTGAAAAGTGAGGCATCCAGGGCCCTATAATGTGCTGGCAATGTGCCATCCTGAGTCTGGCTCTGTGGGGTAACTGCGGCCACGGCTCTCACTGCCTAGTCTGCCACTGTTCTGCTGGCTTCACAAGGCTTGTTCGCCAGCCCTCCTGGGAACCATGGGAACAATCCCATATTCTTTCAATAGAATCTTTTTCTGCTTTATCAGTCCTGACTGATATACTTTCCTTTTTTCCTTGCAGAAATAAATGAAAACTTCCTGAAAAAAGTTGAAATAAATCAAAATTGTTCAAATGAAATGAAAATTAGCTTGATGACTGCTCAGATATGAGAATTCTGAAGTTATTTGACAAGAATAAAAAGTTAAAATTATAGTGATCTTTGACATAACACTTGTCAGCTTCGATATCCAACTCATCTCCATTTCTGGCTCCTATAAGAGCTTGATCATACAGATGTGAATTATGATAACCCTCCAGACTGCTGGAGGCCTCACTGCCCCTTTGATCTTGAGGTAAAACTTTGTTGTGCTCAGTAATTTCATGGCTCATGAAATCTGAAGATCTATCTCAAGGTTTCTGATAATCCAGGACTGCCACCTGCCTGGCCTCACCTCTATGCTCTGATGTCTTCTTTTTGCCTTCTCCACCCAACCCTGACTCCATCCTAGCCCCTTCTTACACACAAGATTTTGTGATATTAAGAAATTTGATTAAATCTTTTGGCAGGGGAAGGAGTTCCATGGAACAGCCACATCCAGCCATATGGCACAACGCTCTACCATTTCCTGGCTCTAAATTTTTCTCTTTCTATTAGACAAAGCAGTGATGGCCATTCTCTGAAGCTCTGGAACTCACTGATGTCCAGGCACTGAGAGGGCTCCCCTCTTACCCAGCAACAATCTTTGCACCTTCTTTTTTGCTGCTCTTGTACCACTTCTTTGTAGTGACCCTCCCTGTCTGCAGGAAGCAGCCACACTGTCTTGGAAAGAATTAGAATTAGAAAAGCAGACACGCAAAAACCAAAAAAGGTACTGTAGGGTTTTTGTGTTTTGCTGTATTTCTGGGTTTTTTTTCACCTTTTGACTCTATTTTACGTCTACGATGGGCTGTTACATGGGAAACAGAAAAGCTTTGAGGGAAACAGGACATGGAATTTAATCTTACTAATTTATCAAAAAGAAAATTGAAGGAGAGGCAGACAATGCCATCCTCGGGTTTCCATGGGGACTAAATGAGGGTTACCTGGGTAGGGAGGTGACAGGGAGGACAGGGCGTATTGGAGCATCACCTGAGAGGAGGTAAGAGGAGGGGCTGAGTCACAAAGCAAGTGAAAGAGCAGAGTCCCCATCAGAACAGCCAGGTCTCTAAAGCATCTTCTGCAGGGAGGCTGCTGCAGGTTAAGCCGATGCACATCCACCACCCACGGCCATTCCAGTGAGAGACAGACAGCCCAGTAGCTACACTGAGGAGCTATGTCAGCTTTCTTCCCACTGCTGATGGGGAAGGGCGTGTCACCCATGGATCGTCCACCAGCAGGACTCTTCCCCCACACAAAATGTGTCACATAGACACTTCATTTCTCAACAGCTATTTTTCAGGATTTGCAAAAGTCCGCCAGGGAGAGAGTTGGAGGTATAGAGAGGCAAGTCACCATTTCCAGTATTTGGGCAAAACTGAGCAGTGACAAAATCCATCCCAGTTACACATTGATCAAAGTATGATTCCCAAGAAAGACAGTTGTCTTTAAGAGGAATTTGGGGGTCAGCTCTTAATGTTACATCATTTTCTCTGCAGTAAATGTAATCCAAACTACCATTACTCAATTTGTCAGATTAAAATAATCTTGTGTCAAGTAAGACAAGGATTCTGCAGAATTCTGAACTGATCATAAGCCAAGTCATCTCTTTTGTCCTGACATCAATGATGGCATCTGTATTAGTCAGGGCTCTCCAGAGAAACAGAACCCAAAGGATATAAACATAGGCATAGGCATAGGCATAGGCATAGACATAGATATAGACAATAGAGAATTGGCTCACACGATTATGGAGGCTGGCAAGTTCCAGGAGGTCCAACGGTGTAGTTCTGGTCTGAAGGCTGGCAGGTCTGAGACCCAGGAGGCAACAATGTTTCAGCTCTAGTTCAAAGGTAGAAAAAAGCCAATATTCCAGATGGAAGGCAGTTATGCAGGAAGAATTCTGTCTTACTAAGGGGAGGGTCAGCCTTTGTGTTCTATTCAGACCTTCAACTGATTAGATAAGACCCATCCACATTAGAGAGGGAAATCTGCTTTACTGAACCTATCAGTTTAAAGGTTTTGGTTTGGTTTGGTTTGGCTTTTTATTGAGGTAACATTAGTTTATAACATTATATAAATTTCAGATGTACATAACTATATTTCAGTTTCTGTGTAGATTAAATCATGTTCACCATGCAAATACTCATAACCATCTGTTACTGTACACATTGCCCAGTTGCCGCTTTCACTCTCCTTCTTCCCCCTTCCCCTCTGGTAACAACCAATCTAATCTCTGTATCCATGTGTTTCTTTGTTGTGGTGGTTGTTTTTACCTTCTATTTTTGAGTGAAATCATATGGTATTTGACTTTCTATGTCTGACATTTCATTTAGCATAATACCCTCAAGGTCCATCCATGTTGTCACAAATGGCCAGATTTCATGACTTCTTATGGCTCAGTAGTATTCCATTATATATAAATGCCACATCATCTTTATCCATTTGTCCCTTGATGGGCAACTATGTTGCTTCCAAGTCTTGGCTATTGTGAATAAGCCTGCAGCGAACATAGGGGTGCATGTATCTTTACGTACTCCTGTTTTCAAGCTCTTTGGATAAATACCCAGCAGTGGAATAGCTGGATCCTATGGTATTTCTATTCTTACTTTTTTGGGGAATCTCCATACTGTCTTGCATAGCGGCTGCACCAGTTTACATTCCTTCCAGCAGTGCATGAGAGTTCCCTTTTCTCCTCATCCTCTCCAACACTTGTTATTTCTCGTCTTCTTAATTATAGCCATTCTGACGGGCATGAGGTGATATCTTATTGTAGTTTTGATTTGCCTTTCCCTGGTAATTAGTGATGTTGAATATCTTTTCATGTGCCTGATGGCCATAAGAATACCTTCTCTGGAAATGTGTCTGTTCAGATCTTTTGCCCATTTTTTAATTGAGTTGTCAGGTTTTTTGTTGTTAAGATGTATGAGTTCTTTATATATTTTGGATATTATCCCCTTATTAGATATATGGTGTGCAAATATCTTCTCCAAGTTGTTAAGTTGTCTTCTCATTTTGTTGATGGTTTCCTTTGATGTGCAGAAGCTTTTTAGTCTGATGTAGTCCCATTTGTTTATTTTTTCTTTTGTTTCCCTTGCCTGGTGAGACATGGTATTCAAAAACATGCTGCTAAGACCAGTGTCAAAGAGTGTACTGCCTATGGTTTTATGGTTTCAAGTCTTGCATTCAAGTCTTTAATGCAGTTAGAGTCAATTTTTGTGTGTGGCCTAAGATAATGATCTACTTTCATTCTTTTGCATGTGACTGTCCAGTTTTCCCAACACTAATTATTGAAGAGACTCTCCTTTCTGCGTTGTATGTTCATGGCTCCCTTGTCGAAAATTAGCTGTCCATAGATGTGCGGGTTTATTTCTTGGCTTTTGATTCTATTCCATTGATCTGTGTGTCTGTTTTCGTGCCAGTACCATGCTGTTTCAATTACTATAGTTTTGCAGTATATTTTGAAGTAAGGGCGTGTGATACCTCCAGCTTTGTGCTTTTTTCTCAGAATCCCTCTGGCTATTCAGGGTGTTTCATTGTTCTGTATAAATTTTAGGATTCTTTGTTCTATTTCTGTGAAAAATGTTGTTGTAACTTTGATAGAGATTGCATTGAATGTATAGATTGCTTAAAGAAGTATGGAGATTTTAACTATGCTAATTCTTCCAATCCAAGAGCACGGAATATTTTTCCACTTCTTTGCGTCTTCTTCAATTTCTTTCAACAATGTTTTACAGTTTTCAGTGTACAAGTCTTTCAGCTCTTTGGTTAAATTTATTCCTAGGCATTTTATTCTTTTTGTTGGATTGTAAATGGGATTATATTCTTAACTTCTCTTTCTGCTATTTCATTGTTAGTGTATAGAAAAGCAACTGATTTTTGTATACTGATTTTGTATCCTGCAACTTGATCATATTCACTTATTTTTTATAAAAGTTTTTTGGTAGATTCTTTAGGGTTTTCTATACATAAAATTATGTCATCTGCAAATAGTGGCAGTTTCACTTCCTTTCCAATTTGGATCACTTTTATTTCTTATTCTTGCCTGATTCCTCTGGCTAGGTCTTCCAATCTATGTTAAATAAGAGTGGCAAGAGTGGGCATCCTTGTCTGGTTCCTGTTCTTAAAGGGGTAGCTGTCAGTTTTTCTCCATTGAGTACGATATCAGCTATGAGTTTTTCATATATGGCCTTTATTATGTTGAGGTACTTTCCTTGTATACCCATTTTATTGAGAGTTTTTATCACAAATGGATGTTGTATCTTATTGAATGCTTTCCCTGTATCTATTGAGATGGTCATGTGATTTTTCATTCTTCATTGTGTTAATGTAGTGTATCATATTGATTAATTTGCAAATGTTGAACCATCTCTGCATCACTGGACTAAATCCTGCTCAAACATGGTGTATGATCTTTTTAATGTATTGCTGTATTTGATTTGCTAGTATTATCTTGAGAATTTTTGCATCTATGTTCATCAGTGATATTGGCCCGTAATTTTCTTTTTTGTGTTGTTCTTGTGCAGTTTTGGTATCACAGTAATGTTGGCCCCATAGAATAAGTTAGGAAGCTTCCCCTTCTCTTCAATTTTTTTGGAAGAGTTTGAGAATTATAGGTATTAAGTCTTCTTTGAATGTTTGATAAAATTGATCAGGAAGCAGTCTGGTCCCAGATTTTTGTTTTTTGAGAGGTTTTTGATTACTGTTTTGTTCTCTTTACTGGTGATTGGTCTATTCAAATTATCTATCTCTTCTTGATTCAGTTTTGGAAGGTTGTATGATTCCAAGAATTTATCCATTTCTTCTAGATTATCCAATTTACTAGTTTATAGCTTTTCGTAATATTCTCTTATAATCCTTTCTGAGGTGTCTGTTGTAATTTCTCCTCTTTCATTTCTCATTTTACTTACTTGAGCCTTCTCTCTTTTTGTCTTGCTGTGTCTAGCTAAAGGTTTGTCAATTTTGTTCATCTTTTCAAAGAACCAGCTCTTGATTTCATTGATTTTTTCCTATTAATTTTTAGTCTCTATTTCATTTATATCTGCTCTGATTTTTATTATTTTCTTTTACTGATTTGGGGCTTTATTCTTCTTTTTCTAATTCCTTTAGGTGCACTGCTAGATTTTTTATTTGAGATTTTTCTTATTTTTCTAGGTAAGCCAGTATTGCTATAAACTTTCCTCTTTTTTTTTTTTTTTGAGGAAGATTAGCCCTGAGCTAACATCTGCTACCAATTCTCCTCTTTTTGCTGAGGAAGACTGGCCCTGAGCTAACATCTGTGCCCAGCTTCCTCTACTTTATATGTGGGACACCTAACAGCATGTCTTGCCAAGCAGTGCCACTTCCGCACCCAGGATCCGAACCAGCGAATCCTGGGCCGCTGAAGCAGAATATGCAAACTTAAAGGCTGTGTCACCAGGCCAGCCCCATATAAACTTCCCTCTTAGTATTGCTTTTGCTGTATCCCATAAATCTTGGCATGTCATATTTTCATTTTCATTTGTCTATAGACATTTTTTGTTTTCTCTTTTGAATTCTTCGTTGACCCAATAGTTGCTCAGTAGCATTTTGTTTAATCTCCACATATTTGTGGTTTTTCCAGTTTTCTTCTTGTAGTTGATTTCTAATTTCATACCTTTGTGGTCAGAAAAGATTGTTGGTATTATTTCAATCTTCTTAAATTTATTGAGATTTGTTTTGTAGTATAATATGTGATCTATCCTGGAGAATGTTTCATGTACATTTGAAAAGAATGTATTCTGTGGTTTTTGGATGGAAAGTTTTGCATACTAAATCCTTCTGGTCTAACATGTTATTTAAGGCCAATGTTTACTTATTGATCTACCCATTGATGTAAATGGAATTTTTGAGTCCCCTACTATAATTATGCTACTGTCTATTTCTCCTTTTATGTCTGTTAATAGTTGCTTTATGTATATAGGTGCTCCTATGTTGGGAACATAGATATTTATAAGTGTTATATCCTCTTGTTGGATTGTTCCCTTTATCATTATGTAGTGCCCTTCTTTCTCTCTTGTTTCAGTTTTCGTTTTAAAGTCTATTTTGTCTGACCTAAGGATTGCTACCCCAGCTTTCTTTTCATTGCCATTTGTATGGAGTATCTTTTGCCATCCCTTCTCTTTCAGTTTGTGAGTGCCTTTATGTCTGAAATGTGTCTCTTTTATGCAGCATATACATAGGTCTTGTCTTATCCATCCAGCTACTTTACGTCTTTTGACTGGAGCATTTAGTCCATTGACTTTTAAAGTAACTACTGATAAGTATGTAATTATTACCATTTTGTTACTTTTTGGGGGAGTGTTTTACTAGTTCTTCTCTGTTCCTTTCTTCTTCTATTACTTTCTTCCTTTGTGATTTGATAGTTTTCTTTAGTTTTATGTTTAGGTTCCTTTCTCTTAATTTCTTGTGTATTTATTATAGGTTTCTGGTTTGTGATTACCATGAGTTTCATATATAATAACCTATGTAAATAGCAATCTATATTAAGTTGATGGTCTCTTAATTTTGACCTCTTACTCAAAGCCCTACACTTTTATTCCCCTCTTCTGACATTTTATGTTTTGATATCATATTTAACCTCTTTTGTGTATGTATCCCTTAACCTCTTATGGAAATAGATAATTTTAGTGCTTTTGTCTTTTGACCTTCATATTAGCTTCAGAGGTAGTTGATCTGCTACCTTTAATGTATATTCACCTTTACTGGTGATTTTTTTTCTTTGATAATTTTCTTATTCTTATGTGTGGTCTTTTATTTTCCACTTAAATAAGTCCCTTTAACATATCTTTTCTGTTTGTTGGTTGGTTGGTTTGGTTTGGTTTGTTTTTTTGGTGAGGAAGATTGGCCCTGAGCTAACATATGTGCCAATCTTCCTCTACTTTGTATGTGGGATGCCACCACAGAATGGCTTGCTGAGTGGTGTGTAAGCCCACATCTAGGATCCTAACCCATGAACCCCAGGCATCTGAAGCAGAGCACACGAACTCAAGTGCTACACCACCAGGTCAACCTCCCCTTTAACAATTCTTGTAAGGCCAGTTTCTTGGGGATAAACTTAGTTTTTGCTTGTCTTCAAAACTCTTTATCTCTCCTTCCATTCTGAATGATAACCTTGCCAAGTAGTGTTCTTGGCTGTAGATTTTTTCCTTTCAGCACTTTAAATATATCATGGCACTGCTTTCTAGCCTGCAAGGTTTCTGCTGAGAAGTCAGCTGACAGCCTTATGGGGTTTCCTTTGTATGTCACTTGTTGCCTTTCTTTTGCAGCTTTTAGGATTCTCTCTTTAATTCTTGACACTTTAACTATAATATGTCTTGGTGTGGGCCTCTTTGGGTTTATCTTGTTGAGTGCTCTCTGTGTTTCTTGTACCTGGATGTCTGTTTCCTTCCTTAGTTTGGGAAAGTTTTCAATTACTATTTCTTCAAATAGATTCTCTGCCCCTTCATCTCTCTCTTCTCCTTCTGGGACACCTATAACATGGATGTTAGTATGCTTGATGTTGTCCCAGAGGTCCCTTAGACTGTCCTTGTTCTTGATTTTCTTATCTTTTCAGCTTGGGAGATTTCCTCTACTCTTTCATCCAGCTTGCTGATCCATTCTTCTATGTCATCTACTCTGGTGTCGATACCCTCTAGCAAATTTTTCATTTCTGGTATTCTATTCTTCAGTTCTGATTTGTTCTTTTTTATATTTTCCAATACTTTGTTGAAGTTCCCACTGTGTTCATGTATTCTTGCTCTTGTCCCAAGATCAGTAAGCATCCTCATGATCATTAGTTTGTGCTCTTTTTCAGCTAGATTGTTTATCTCTGTTTCATTTAGTTCTTTTTCTGAGGATTTGTCCTGTTCTTTTATTTGGAACATATTCCTTTGTCTCCTCATTTTGCCTACTTCTCTGTGTTTATATCTATGTGTTATGTAGATCAGCTCCATCTCCCAATCTTCAATATGTGGCCTTATGTGAGAGATGCCTTATGAGACCCAGCAATGTGCTTCCTTCTCATCACCAATTCCAAATGTTCCAGGAGTATCCCTGTGTGGGCTGTGTGCCCTTCTATTGTGGTGGGGTTGTCCTTGCTGCAGGTGCATGGGTACGCTAGGCTGGTCCCCAGGCTGGCTGGTTGTAAGGCTCAGCTGTGTGTTGCTGCTACAGTCATGTTAGTCACTTTATTGGATCAGGGAAGCCCCAGTACAGCTGGCTCCAAGGTATAATAGCACACACCTGCTGCTTTTTTGCTGTTGGGTGAATCAGGCTCCCAGCATGGCTGGTTGCTAAGCTCAAGGGCTCACAATTGCTTGTAGGACTCCAGCCTAGGAGGCTGTTGTCAGCTCTCTCAGGAGCACATCTGGGTGGGGCCAGCCCCAGGCATGGCAGCACACAATCATTCCAGGGATCAGAAGATGGGGCAGATCCCCTATGTGGCTGTTTGAGAAGGCCAGCAGCTGCAATTCTGCTGCAGCCAAGAATCCCCACCACACACAGGCCCACACACCCCATCAACGCAGTCCTGCCCCATGTGCATGCCCCACTCCACCAAAGCAGTCCCACTCACCCCACTGTCCTTGGGGTGAGGACACACTCTGCCAGCACAGGCCCACCCCTCACTCATGCCCTGCGCTGCTGCAGAGGTCCCACACACCCCACCTATGTGGGCCCACAAGTTCCCCAGGGCTTGCTGGTGGGCAGGGCCAGTCCCTAGGGTGGGCTGCCTGCCCTGACTGAACTGGATTAGACCTTAAATTGGTGCTTTAGTGAGTGGGGCAGACCCATGTGCTAACAGGCCAGGGAAAGAAATCCAACTGTATCTGACAGCATATGTGTCAGCATGCCTGTACTAGGTCACTGGCTGCTGCCAGTGTCTCAGTCCCTGGGAAGGTGGTTTCAGCCACCTCCTGCCTCTGTGAGATGCACCCAGAGCTTAGAAAGTGAGTCTCTCTTACCAAAGGACTATGCACCTTTTTTCCAGTGATTTTTGTATTGGTTTCTGGAATGGGAAAATTTTCACATAGCCCCTTTAAGGGAAGGTTTTTCTTTCTCTTATGTGCAATGCTTTTCTGGGAGTATTCCCCATTGGTTTTAATATCCATCAAGGCCAGGTATCATGACACTCATCTTGCTCATTCTGAATTCCGCGGCTGCTTACTGTGGCATAGCTCTCTCGCTCAGAATCCCCACTCCTCCAGGAAGAGCTTTGTGTCTTAAGATTGCCCCTAGCTGTAAAGGGCGGCAGCTAGAAGGTGGGTTTTTCCACAGCAGAAAGGTATTTCCACCTCTTCCACTGCAGTCAGTGTTGCCCCTTGTTGCGGGGGTTCTTTTTATCCAGTTTCCAGTTCTCTCTCAGAAGTAATTGTTCCACAGGTAGTTGCAAATTTATTGTGTCTGTGGAAGGAGGTGAGTTCAGAGTCCTTCTATACCACTATTTTCCCAGCAATCTATAAGCTTAAATGTTAATCTCATCTAAAAACATCCAGGATGATATTTGACCAAATATCTGGGCATGCCATGGTCCAATCAAATTCACATATAAAATTAACCATCGCAGTATCTTTAGCAAAGATCTGTATCATTGGTGCTATTTTTGTCAGCAAGGAAAAAATTGCAAATCCAATCCTGTTTCAAAGTTATCTAAGCAAAATAACTTTCAAACAAACTTTACCACATTGCCATGAATCTGTACAACGCTGGCTCCCTCGCATCCCCAATTCCAAACTGCAAAAGCACATCTTCACCCGCCATCGGAAAAACGTCATTGGCCACCACGAGCAGCAGCTCGATCAGAGAGCTTGTAATCTTTCAGTTGCACCCACGATTGTCACTGCAGAACCTTGAGTGAAAAGATTTACTCAAACATGTGACCAAAAATATTTGCCAGGTAAGTCAGGCCACGAATGAGCTGCTCCCACATCAAAACTATTCTAAGAGTAAATCTACTTTCTTTTTATCTCAATAAAGGGGAATCCCCAGCTGACATCCAACCACTTGTTTCAAGATTTGCTCTTGGAAAACCAGTAAACTGTGTCACAGAGAAGAACTTTGTATCTGGCTCCCATTTCTTGACAAAACCTCTAGAAAAGATGCTAGTTATGAATTTAACGCTTTTCATAGCAGTAAGCACAACTTCTTTCAGAATTTTTGACAGATTTTTGACGCCAGCACATGCCCGAGTCAAAAGCAGTGAGTCACTCTGACATGTCACCAGGCAGTACAGCCAAGCGCTGTGCCGGGGGCCCCATCTGTACACAGAGTGTCACAATTTTTCTTTCCAACAAACTTTTGCTTGGCTAAGAAATGCTGCACCATTTTGAAGCTGTTGACAACCTTTCCAGTTTCCAAAAAAGAAATGGGACTTTTTCTTTGATGGCATCAGCATGCACATAACCGACCAAAAACAGGAGCTGGCTGCCCTGAAAAACATTGTTAGTTTTGTTGAAGACAGTAGTGTGGCAGCTCCATGATCAGCTATGAAATATCAGGAGAAATGTCAGCATTTACACAGTGAGTCACGAAATTTATGAGAGATGCTGCCTCAGTTCCCTGCTCCAAGCTCCTCCCAACCTCACCATTCCCAGGGCTGGCAGTTCCATCAAGACCTGTCTGGATGTGTGTGGCGTCTTTCTTTTCTGGTGCAATTAGCATTCTAGTAGGCTTCAAAGTTTTTGTTTGGGCTCAAACCTAAGTATTTATAAAATCCTAACCTTTTCAAATCAAGACTTTTTCCCAAGATCTTCCAGTGAGTGTCAGGATGGTCAGACATGAAGCGCCCCCTGGTTTTGTTGGATTTGGGATCTCATTAGCAAGAACTCGGCTGCGCAGGAAGCACACCAGCTTTTGTGTTGGTGATAAAGGGAAAACAAATGAAATATACACCTCATTATTTTACCCATGTCAGCATCTCAGTTACAAAACATGGGCCTCTCCTCCTCATTCCTGCTTGGCTGGCAGAGTGAGTCAAATTTTCTGTTGTGTAGCAGGGACTGCTCCTCCCACCTCCTCAGGTTTCCACCACAGCTCAGAGAGGGCAGACATGTCCAGCTCCCCATGCACTTTGGGTGTGTCCATCCATTCCTCTCAGTCCTTCCTCCTATAAGGAGGAGAAGATTATTAAGGATTGGTCATTGGCCCACATTTTATTAGCGGATAAGGTTTTTCTTAAAAGGCTTGAAGCCCTGTTCGGTGCTTCTCTTCCATTTTGTTTCTTTAATCTAATTACTGCATTTATGTGGCCCTGCTTCTTTAGAGCAAGGCCACAACATTCTCTCCTCCAGCAGCTCCTCCTGAGACTGGGAAGATAAGTCTGGTCAAGATTGTCTCCTCAGAACCCCCCATCTTAGTTTCAAAAAAGCTCGTTGAAGCCTTCTGGCCTTGGTAGCTCTCCTGTCCTCTAACTGAGCTTGCCAGAAGAGCCTCAAATGGAGGGTGTCAGTCAGGGGTGCAGTCAGAAAAGTAGAAAGCAGTCTAGTTACTTAAAACAGAAAAGAACTCAAAGCAGAGAATTCGACACACCATGGGAAGGCCTAAAGGAGATCAGCAGGGAAGGAGATGTTACCAGAGGTCAGGACCTCCAGGGGGCCATGCTTGTCTTCCCTAAGCAGTGGGACCACATTTGCCACTGCTGCTGCCACTGACTCCCTGCAGGTACTCACAGCTGCATGTCACCATTGCTGTTGGAGCCAGCAGTCCAAGGGCTTCTGCTTAGTTCCACCTTCTCGTCTCATAGGTGTCCCTCCTGTTAGAAGAACATAACTGGAAACCAGCTGTCAAGGGAGTCTGGGAAATGTAGCTCCAAGGCTTTCTCCCCACTGGTAAAGACAGGCATGGGGCTGAGTACTCCCAGAAATACAACACAAGTCTCACAGACCAAAGATAAAGGGCTTTACTACTCACGGCACAGCAGGCAGCATGAGGTTCATGTTCACATGAGTTCTCCTAACCATCCTCCGAAAGTTCTACAGGGCAAGGGCCAATGGCCAACCTCGGATGCTTCCCACACAATGGGTGGGTATCCCAGCTTAGGAGACCCAAGCTTAGGAAATCCCAAACTTTAAAAGAGAACTGCAAGTAAACCTGCCCAACCTTTGTTTCAGAGGGAGAGATTATCTTTGTTATCCTCAACAGCAATGAAATCTGCCCTCTACCAGGAGACAGACACTATCACTATCTGCCAAGACTATTTGCCATACAAACATCCTTAAAAAAGAGTTGGAAACAAAAGCTGACACGAATCATGCAGAAACAGAAGAAACCCATGAAGAATTGTCTCCCAACAAAGTCAACCACTAGGTTTTTGAAATAACACTGGAAAAATATTGGGAAACCAGCACTTGTAACCAAACGAAGGTTTCCCTTCACCTGTGAAAGCTGCTCCTTTATGAACTGAGCAGCTACCCTCCCATGCAGCCAAATCAAGAGGCCAATGCCCATAATCACAGACATTAAAACACACAACCGTCTTTTTCAATTGATTTGCCACAGAGCGCACCGTCTTTTTCAAACCACTATCAAATAGTCAAGGAGGAAGGGCAAGAAAAAAATTTCTGAACATAAATGAGATTTCTTTTGGTGATCAATTCATTTGGAAAGGAAGTACACCATAAGAATGGCTTCAGAATCTCTCTAAAAATTTTGTATTAAGAGGTGGTTTCTTAAAACCACTGAGACACTGATAACTTTTCAAGAATTCCCTGCCAACACACAACTAAATATATAAACATGCCAGATTTACATTTGTTCATCAATTAACAGTTTTTCTTTTCATACCTGCCAAGGGCCAAGCACTATGCTAAGTACTAAAGACAAAAGTTAAACAAGACAGACAAGATCCCTGCCCTCGTGAAGATTATATTCCAAGAGGATAGACAGAGAGGAAGCAAAAAAAAAAAAAAAAATACATAGATGCAATAATTACAGACTTTGAAAAACGCTGGAAAGAAGATAAGCAGCGAACTAGAACAGAGCAAAGGTTTAAGCAAGTAAGGTGGTCAAGGAGACCCTCTCTGAGGATAAACCGCTTAAAACACGGCAATGGATGAACAGGAGCCAGTTCCGCAAAAAGCTGGGGGAACGGTGTTCGCAGCAGAGCGTGCAGCCGGAACAGAGACCTCAAGGCAGCAAAGTTCTAGGAACTGACAAAAGGCCCAAATGACTGCGGCCTAGTTTGTGGGAAGAGATCAGTGTAAAATTTAAATTAAAAACACTTAGCATCATTTCCTTTAAGAATCCTTTGTTTCCATTTATAAAATACTAACAGAGCTTGCTCAATTGTAGCAGGTGAAATTTTGATCTTTCTAGAGATTTTAGGAAGACCATGGTTGTACACACTCATCCTCTTTCTTTTGCATGCATCCCCCTCTTCTTCCCTTTCTAAAGCCATACAGGAGTTTGTGCTGGCCCTCTGTCCCTCTGGATGTCACTGCAGTTACCAGAAACTTTGTTGTTACTGACATCTCCTATAGTCCTCTCCAGACTGCTGCTCCGGCATCATGGGAGGGTCTGCCACTGCCTGCTGTGGCGTTGGAGTAGCCTCTCTCTAGCTCTTATAATTTCTCACCCACCCCCACAGAACTCTGACACAATCCCCTCAAAAGGCTGCAGCCCTCCCTCTCCTGGAAGCTGGGGAGAGTTGGATGGACAGGGCTCCCACCCCTTTTTCCACTGTTTAGTGGCCCAGGACTAGCTCACCAGGTAGTGTAGGAATGTCCAGATGCTTTTCAGAAAGGGATCACAACATGAGAGGGGAAATGTCACCATCCAGCTGGTGTAGACACATCTTCAAGTTTCTTCATTCCAAATATCTTCCTTCCCACAGGAAGAATTCTCATCTCCTGGGTTTTTCTCCTGTCACCCCTTACAATGTTCCAAGTCAGGGTTTCATGATCTTGAGGACCTTCTATCTCAACCAAGAAGATGGTTTAGCAACTCACCTCTCAAGATCTTAGAAGAAGATGAGTTTCAGTTCTGCAGATAAATGAGCATCCATCTTCTAATTCAAGGTCTCTTTTTTAGACTCACCAGTGAGAGTTGTGATCCTGCTGGTTCCTTTCACAGTTGACCTATAAAACAGCCTGCCCACTGACTTCCGGCAAGACTGATGCACAAGGTGCCCTGAGACCTTGCTCAGCCCATATCTAAACAATCCCTTGGTGCAGCCACACCTTCAGCATCCCAGGATACTCATGAGCCCCTCAATGATGAGTATGGACTTTGGACTTCTAGGGGCAAGTTGGAACTGTGGTAAAATACCTTTGTTACAATCCTCTAGGAGACCGTAATTGGAAAAAAGAAAAGCCAGTCTTAATAAAACCTTTCTCAAACTCCTCTCGATAGGATTCATCTGAATTCAAAAGAGTAGACAGCATGTCTAGGGGGAAACCCAGGTGGCTTAGTTATCTATCTTCTTAGAAAACTCACTAAAAATTTTATAAAAGTTAATTCCTAAATATCCTCCACTTTTTTGAGGAATAAATTTGAGAATAAATTATGTTATCACATGATTAATGATGTGATAAGCCCATTAACAGAAAAGAAAAAATGAGATGACGGATTCTTCTTGGTAACTTCATGGCGCCTTCTCTCCAATAGAGACTGAAACCACTCCTTGAAAAGATAGTGGACATGCCTACTTTGGCCCAGAAGGGTACTTTGAATTAGTTTACTGAAAACTTGTGTTCATGTTCAAAGCTGCTGGACACAGCTTTTATCATCAGCAGTGGGAAATTAAGAAATATTTCATAGACGCTCATTTTTATCCCAGTTTTTATTTTGACTGGAGTGCACAATTCAATACTAGTAACCTGCTTTAACAAAGAAAACTGGGATTTAGGCAATGAAAGACAACCATCTGAAAAGAAAAGTTTCCTTTTTTTTAAAGATTAGCACCTGAGCTAACAGCTGTTGCCAATCCTCTTTTTTTCTTCTTCTTCTCCCCAAAGCCCCCAGTACATAGTTGTGTATTCTGGTTGTGAGCGCCTCTGGTTGTGCTATGTGGGACGCTGCCTCAGCATGGCCTGATGAGCGGTGCCATGTCGGCACCCAGGATGCCAACCGGTGAAAACCCGCCAACCAGAGAGCGGGAACTTAACCACTCGGCCACCTGGCGGCCTCAAGAAAAGGCTCTTGATGCTGGTTTCTTTGTATTTTCAGGCATGGTAGGGTTTGCTGGTGTTTCTAAAACACAGGCAAGTTGATAGCCCAATGGGATGCCTTTGTTGGAACCAGCCAGTTGAATCCTCAGAAAACGGATTTCTTCTATTTCATGTTTCTCTAAAATTACGTCCAGTTTGTGATGGTAAATTGTTTTTAAATGACTGGTTCTCTGAGACCAATAATGCATGAGATCTCCTCTTGAAGATTAATATTATTTTCCACTCCGTCTACCTCACTGTGGAAAATGGCGCTGGCGGCGGAAGTTACCGGGGACTGGGACGGCTGGCGAGACCCGGCCATCTGCGCCTGGACCGGTTTCAGAGCTATTTTAATACGAGTGTGGACGAACAGAGGAGGCTTGTTTAAAATGCTTTGTCGCGCTGCAAGGCCAGGAACTAATTGGGCACAGCTGAAGACAGGAACAGGGTTATAGGCCCCTGGACAGCTCATCAGAGAACTTGTATTAGTAAATTGGAAATCACACACCTGAAAAAACAAGGCAGTAAATACTATTGTAAAAGTGATTTAAAGAAACTCTACTCCCCAAAGAGAAGGCTTTTAATAGCTTCTCATATTTATTCACATACACTGTTGTGTAATAAAGAAAAAATAATGCTCTGAAGTCGTATCTTTGGGGCAAAAATACTTTACGTATCTCAAAATATGTGAGAGAAGATTGCGAGTAAATATACCACTTGTTGGGGGTGTTAGACAACAAATTTGCTAGACTTCAATTTATGTAGAAGTGACAAAATTTTAAATGAAGTATCTGTGTCTTTTTTTACCTCACTACCCACAAAAAGGAGAAAGGGCCAATAAATTACAAAATGAAATTAGAAAGTGTAACAGAAGATGAGAGCAAATGAGATGTCATTTCGTATTTAAAATGTTTTGCATTTAAATGAAATTCTACCTTAAGATACAGCATATGTCAAAAGAAGAGCAAGTTGTATCTTGTGGAGGGAGGCAGAGGTGCCCAGACGGAGAACTGTTTATTCTACTCTTCACAACATTCACTATTATAATTTATATGTGATTTTCTCATAATCAAATGCCATATATGCATTCAATTAAATTATAAATGTTAACATTATGAAAGAATTTTGTAGGAAACTGTAGAGTTTCAATTGGATTGCTACCATAAAAATTTTAGAAATTTCAACCCAAAAATTCTGTACAAGTGAACAGAAAAAGCTAATATTTCTTACCCAGGAAAGTCCACTTGATCTGATAAATTGACTTCAGGTTACGAAATCACCAGACGCCACTGCAGCTGTCCTAGAATAAAACCTTCCTCTCATCCTTAAAATGATGAAAAATAGATTAAAGAGTTTCAGCCATATTCTTTAGTCTCATAGAAAATGTCGGTTTTCTTAGGGGCATTTCTACCTGTTACTACAAGCTCAGACTACCGCCATCAGCTCCCTTCCCACACACACACACACACAGACACACACACACACACAGACACACACACACACAGACACACAGACACACACACACACAGACACACACGCACACGCACACACACTCTTAGATACACATGCACACATAAACACACTCACATACACTCACACACAATCAATAGCCTTTCATTGAGGCTCTAGAGACTGGACCGCCATTCAGCCTGTCCCCAGTGCCATCTTTGCCACTCCACATTCTATCTAAATAATGGGCAAATCCTGCCTGCTTAAGAAAAGTTGGAATAAGCATCTCAAAATTACAGTTGGTGAGGGGCCGGCCCAATGGAGTAGCGATTAAGTTTGTGCCTCCACTTCCGCAGCCCAGGGTTCGTAGGTCCCAGACGCGGACCTACACACTGCTTCTCAAGCCATGCTGTGGCAGGCATCCCACATATAAAATAGAGGAAGATGGGCAGAGATATTAGCTCAGGGCTAATCTTCCTCAAAAAAACAAAAATTACAAATGCTGAACTTATAGTCTAGCAATTCTGAATCTGACAATGTCTGTCAAATGTGGGTCTAAATCTTGAACTCGTGACTTACTGCCTATGGCCCCTTGGGATCATCACTTATTCCTCTGAGGCTGTTTCCTTGTCTGTAAAAAAGAATTCTATCATTTGTGCATTATTGGAATTACAGATAGTCTAAGTAGAACCCCTGGCGCCAGGCTGGCACGTGTGGTTGCTGCTCAGTCAGTCACACCTGTTTGGCACTTGATGCTCTGGGAACCAGATTCTCTCATCTTTGCTATTTGCACACAGTCTTCTTTTACCGTTAAAAAAGTTATAAATTTTAAAAAGGAGGGGATGATTTGGCCACTCTAGAGTGGTCTGCATTGTCCTCTCCAGGTTTATTTTGCTGCTTGATTCCATTTGGATTGGAAGGTATATTCATTGCTGGGGCTGCTCCAACAAAGGACCACAAACTAGTCACTCCAGCAGAAACTTACCAGAACTCAAACGGAATCTGCTTCATGCCTCTCCCCCAGCTTCTGGCGTTTTGCTGGCAATCTTGGCTTGCAGAACCATCACCCCAGTTTCTGCCTTCATCTTCACATGGCGTCCTTCCTGTGTGCGCGTCTGTTCCAAATTTCCCCTTCTTATAGGGACACTAGTCATATTGGATTAGAGTCCACCCTACTCCAGTGTGACCTCATCTCAACTAATTCTCTCTGCAACGACCCTCTTTTCAAATAAGGTCACATTCTGAGATACTGGAGAGAGGGGGTTAGGACTCCAACACAGAACGGGGAGAAGAGAGTGGTACAATTCAACCCATAACAGAGGTTATGAGACTCTCATCGTTTCCACGAGCTTTCGGGACTGTAAACTCCAAAGGAAACCAGCGGGCCTAACTGTCACCCTTTTTACATTACAAGCCGTCTGTGCTGGAGCACAAAACGTGTAGCATTATGCACGGAAGAGAAAGGGCCCAACCTTCCTACGGAATAGCAGATCTGTCTAGGATTTTATCTGATTTTTTTAAAGTAGAAATACCACAATTAATGTCTTAAATTTATTGTTTACTTTCATCTATTGCAGTTAATAGTTCGGCTAAAAACCACTCCATTGACAAATGGCATTGCAGAAACCCTGCAATAGGAAATAAAAAACACAGCACGGCTTGACCAAAAGCCTAACAATGGGCTTCAAACAAACACAGGAACGTTTCGACGTTGCTCAAAACAAGGGAGCCAAACCCTAAGGCCTGGAAGTATTTTTGTTATGACAAAAGTTTCTTTGTCAAAACATTTTTTTTTATTGTGGATATTTTTTATTGTGTAGATTCTTTTTATTGTGGTTTTCTGTTTCTGTTATTTGAAGTGATCCACGTGCAATTAGGGAGAGAGAACAGGATGCACAAAAGGTTTGCAGTGAAAATAAAGGAGGCAGCCCTCAGTGCCTCCCAGCCACCCAGCTCCCCGCCCTGCTGGCAGCCGCTGTGCCAGGGTCTTCAGTCTCCACAGTGAGAACTAACTCAGGTAAACTCACCGAAGACCGCGCTGTGGACTATCCTACCGCTGGCTTTTTTTCTCTGTACCTTGTATCTTGAAGATCCCAGTCCATCAGTAGCTGTTTCATTTGTCATAACAGCTGCATTCACTGTGCTCCAGAGTCACAAGTCCTCTGGCAGACATTTTGTCTACACGAGCAATGCGGTGTTCTCACAATACTATAACGTGTCCTCTCCCTTGCTGCCCCTACTCTGCTGGGGACCGAGAAGGCAGGCTCATGCCTCAAACACAATGTCAAATGGAAGGATGGAGAGCCTTAATCAAGGCTTACAATGGTGCCATTGTACTGGAGAAGTTCTCTTTCGTAAGAAATTAGAAATCAGGTTCAGAAATTGTTGTTTCCTCACCCAACCTCCCTTACTAGATCCTTTACTAACAAAATTTACAAGCGAAAAGAATCATTAATTCTACAGCATGCTTGCTAATGGTCCTAGTGACTCCATCCTAGGGCTGGAGTGTGACTTATCCGAAACTCCCTCTTGTTGAACATTTTGCTGGACAGTAGTTAAGCATCAAAACAATGCTGGAATGCACATACCCATGACGTTTTTTGCACAAATTGTGAATTTGCCCCCCAGAAATAATTTAAACATTTGTTCTAAACATTTGGGAGCATAGGCCCATTTGAGAATCTGATACAACTTTCATCTCTCCTCAAAAAAAAAGGCAAAGATACAAAAATTTTTATACAATTTTAGGGAACCCGCACAAAAAGGGGCCCAGGTTAAGAATTGGTACTGGTACCAGCTTCTGCTGCTCCCAACAGTGTAAATGCCTCTTTGCTCATACCATCCTTTCTTTTCAAACTTTTCACTGATTTCGTATGAAAAAAAAGTATACTATTCTTTTAATTTGTATTTTTTTTAATTTATTGAGGTCACATGGGTTTATAACTTTGTGTATTTCAGGTATACATTACTACATAGCAATGTCTGTATAGAGTGCATCGTGCTCACCACCAACAGTCTAGTTTTCATCTGTCACCATACATATGTGCCCCTTCCCCCTTGGTGCCCAGCGCCCACCCCCTTCCCCTGGTAACCACTAATCTGTTCTTCTTGTCCATGTGTTTGTTTATCTTCCACATGGGAGTGAAATCATACAGTGTTTGTCTTTCTCCATCTGGCTTATTTTTCTTAACATAATAGCCTCAAGGTCCATGCATGTTGCTGCAAATGGGACGATTTTGTCTTTTTTTTCTTAATTTGTATTTTTTGACTGTTAATGAAACGTGAACACTTTTTTTAAAAGTTAATTGGTCTTTTGTTTGTACATTGCTTACTCGAGTCTTTTATATAATTCAGATTTTAAGTATTAAATCAACAATTTTAACTCAACACTGTAAAAGTAGATGATAAACTGGAAACTCCAGTCTCTAGACGTTACCCGGATGAAGGCGCGGCGTCTTCCACAAGCATCGGATTCCAACAGCGCAGGTCTCACGTTTGCCACTAGAGGACAGTGTGAGCTCAGCTATTGCATTCTCTGGCTTCTACAGCGCCCAGATCGCTCAATTGATGTTCCCAAGCAAGTATTTAATTGAAAAATACTTATAAAGAGTAAAGATTATAAATGCTTCCTTATGTGTGTGACACATTATTATATAAAAATAACTATTTAAAATATTCTATTTAATTGGTTTCAATACAAGTAAATGTACAAAGGGAATTTCAATAAATTACTGTTATAATCAGTGCTTCCAATGAAAACTATGCCTTTGTGAGTAATCATTATTACATAGATTTACTGAAACTATTATTACTTATAGAATGGTGCTTACAGTACGATTTGGAATTAAAACTTAACCATTAATGTAAACTGAGGAAAAGCAATTAATCCCTAAAAAGTTTCTTGAAAGGCAACAAGATTAATTCTCGATTCCGAATATTTTCTCCCATTGGCTGATCATGTATTACAAGATAAAGCCTGTTTTCTTTCATTTAGTAAATATTTACTGATCACCTGCCTTTGCAGAACATTCTTCTGGGGCCTGCAAATACATTAACAAAGAAAACAGAAATCCCCGACCTCAAGAATTTACATGCGACAGGGTTGGGGTAGGGAGGAGACACAGACACGTACGTCTTATATACACATTAGAAGGTTATAGGTGCCGAGAGGGAAATCATGCTGGGAAGGGGGATATAGCACACCCAGGAAACGGGGGTGCAGCTTTAAACAGAGTGGCCAGGGGAGGCTTCCCACACTCGATTTGACACCAGAGCAGAGAGCTTACAGAGCCCCGAGTCAGGTCGATCTGAAAAAAGATCATTCCAGGCAGAGAGATAACATCTGGCACAGGGGTCTTGAGGGGGAGTGGAGCTGGCCAGTGACAAACAGCGAGAAAGCCAGTGTGCTGGAGAGGAGGAGCCGGGAGAGAGGGAGGGGTCCCCAGGGTGGAGGCCTTGGTAACCAGCATGAGGACTCCGACTTTTACTCCAAGATGGAGAAAAGTTGGGGTTTGAAGCATAAGCAGGATATGATCTGCATGTATTAAAAGAATCGCTCTGACTACTATTTCAAGAAAAGATTGTAGATGGAAAAGGGTAGAAACAGGAAGACTAGTTAGGAAGCTACAGCAATTAATTAGGTGAGAAGCAATGGTGACGTCACCTAGGGGGATGGCAGCAGAGGAGGGACGTGGGGGCAGATGACCTTTGAGGCCCCTATGACCTAATGATAAGGCAGCTGCATACAGGACACTGGCGTGTAAGGAAAAGGTCTCGGTTGGAAATATACATTTGTGAGACATAGTGTAGAGATGGAATGAGATCTTAAAGAGAATAAGTGTAGAAAGAGAAGAAAAGAGCTCTGAAAACTGAACCCTGGGGCATCCAATGTCTAGAAGTCGGAGCAATGAGGAGACACCAAAAGAGGCTGAGAAAGAGCGTCAGGTGGAGTAGGAGAAAAACCAAGAATGAGGTGTCCAGAAGCCAACTGATTTTAGGATCAGAAAGTGATCCGCCAAAAGCTGAGGGCAAGGACTGACCCTTGATGTTAGCACAGCGGTTCAGGGTGGGCTTGATAAGAGCAGTGTCCCTGGAGTGGTGGAGCTGGACGCCTGATCAGAGAGGTTACAGAGATAAAGTTTGATAGAGAAGACAAGTATAGCAGTGATTTCAAGGAGTTTTGGTAGGAAGGGGACCCAGAAATGAAGCGATAGCTGCAGGGTGATATGAGGTCAAGAGAGGGTTTTCAAATGATGGGAGAAATGATAGCGTGACTTTATGCTATTAGCAGGAGACAGAGAAAACTGGATGTTGCAATAAGGAAATGAGACTTTCCAAAGCAACGTCCTTGAGTCGGCAAAGGGCATGGGATCTAACGCAAAGGTGAGCGTTAGCCACCTTACGACATGGCCAAGTGTATGGGTCAAGCTGCCTGGAGGTAGGGGCATTTTTTATTAAGAAAATAAGGTCACTGTTCCCCATGGTCCTTTATTCTGTATTTTATTGGGAAATGTGCCTTATAGAAGCTGTTTATATGTTAAAGCTAGAACCATATCTAACTGATTGAGTTAAACTCTATAGCAGCCTCAGAAAAAACTCCCCACAAGACCAGGCAGGGTTTTGCCCACAGCATCTCCTGCCGCAGCAGAGAAGCCCTGCCAGCCAGTGCCTTTGTGCCCTCTGCTGATTTGATACAGAAAATGGGCAGTGAAAAAATAATTGCCAGGGAGGGGCCCAAATAGAGTACTGCTAAAAATGAACAACAATTTTTAAATCTTTTACAATCGTATTAGATTTCAAGCTCATCTGCTGTCCCGCGACTGGACAGTTTTGTCCCAGGTCTCTACATGACTCACATTTTCACATCATTCTATCCTCTAATCAAATGTGCCCTTGGGGCCAGCCCAGTGGCACAGCAATTAAGTTCACAGAGTGCGCTTTGAGGCCTGGGGTTTGCCAGTTCAGATGCCAGGTGTGGACCTACACACCACTTATTGAGCCATGCTGTGGCAGGGGGCCCACATATAAAGTAGAGGAAGATGGGCATGGATGTTAGCTCAGGGCCAGTCTTCCTTAGCAAAAAGAGGAGGATTGGTGGCAGATGTTAGCTTAGGGCTAATCTTCCTCCAAAGAAAAGTCCCCATCCCAGAGATGTCTTCCCTGAGTAGACTTAACCACAGGATCTCCACTCCTCTTTGTGGCCCCCAAGCCACAAAGTCATCCCCTTTCCTTTGTTTTGCTTTGCCTCCATGCCCTCGATGTTCCTGAAATTCTGTGAGGTCTTTCTTTACTTGTCTTATATCCCTCCTCCATGAGGGCGGCAAACTCCCTGGTTTGGTTGACTCTTCTCCCCAGCACCTAGAACAGAGCACACAGAGAAACTGCGCAATAAACATGTGGTGAGTGAATGAAATGACGTGAATTGATTAAGACAGAAGAGAAAGAATGGAGTGCTATTGGAGCTGGCAGGAATCATGTAATAATCGGGACATCCTTATACTAAAAAGATGTTCTAGTTTATCTGAAATTCAAATTTAACTGGGTATCCTGTATTTCATTTGGCAACTCTACCTCTGATGTTTTAATTGTTTGCAAAACACACCAAACCATAAGACATCCAAGGTACTCAGTCAACCCAAGGAGGCAACAAGACATAGATGGAGATACAGGAATCAGGGTCAGCTAGGTAGCCCTGGGATCACGTGGCTGTTGACGTTGGTTTTGGGAAACTTACCTTGTATGCTATAAAGAAATAGGACTCAATCATTTGTTCAACAAATACTATGCAGCAAGCACTGGGCTAGCACATAAAAGTTATTCCACAATGGGCCAAACTTTCCTACATCTCACTTTTTCCTTTTATTTTATTGACAACATCTTGAAAGTTACCTTCTCAAAAATTTTATCCAGTCATTCTTGCCCAGAATCATGCTTTCATCAAAAAAGTCAGTTCTTGCTTTTTTCCTGAAGGGCAGATGATTCTATAGGCAGGAATTACTTACATATGAAATGAGTCTTTCAGTCTGACTGTGCCTGAAGGATTTTTCTCAGCCCTCCTTATAATGCCCTCATGCTAATTTAAGATCACAGGCTCATGAACTGTATTGTTTCCACGCATTATCCCCACGGCAGTGGGAATATATGTATTTTTCTCACATGTCAATGTTGCGCCATGGCAAACATTAGTGATTCTCTCTCCTCTGAGTTTTCAAAGGGGCATTTTTCAACACGGATGCCTTTTCTTTCTTATCTAGATTTTTTTTTACCTGTTCAGTTAGCACCATTTAGTTAACAATGGGTTACTTTGGGCTCTGCAAACCACCTACTCCACACCGTGTGCCTTTCACCCTCCACAACGAAAGGGTGTGATATTTGGGTAGCATAAACTCATTAGTAACCTCCCACAAGACTGACAGCAATTTGAAATCTCTCAGTGGAGGCCTGTACTTTTGTTCTCATACTTTACAGTGAAGCTGATAGATTAGTAAAACTCACTTAAAAGGAGGGAGAAATGATAATTCCCTAAAAAACTAGGAATGTTGCTCTCCAGTGCAGCATTGCAGAATAAATTGAAATGAACAAGCCCAAATGTCTTGGTCAGACTTTGATTCTCCAAGGGCTCTGACTCCTGGGGCAGGTATTACAGAGGAAATGCACTCTCCTCAAGGCAAATGGCTTTGTGCTCTCTTCAGTGGTGGCTGCGGTTATTTGGATTTTAGAAAGTTCATCTGAGAGGTCCTTATTCTGGGGTCACCAACCCAACCTGTCCATCTGGCAGTTCCTACATGGGACAAAGGATCCACTGAACACAAAAGAAGAAAGAAAGAGTCAGCTTGGAAGTGGAAAGAGGAAGGTGGACAGCAAGAACATTGCAGAAGCACGAGGAGCTGGCACCGCCTTCTCTAGCTCTTCTCCTCAAGTCTCTTTGTAAGAAGCACAGAACCCCAACACCAGCCCGCTCACCACAGGGAGCTGCACTCCCCAAGCTCACACAGCAGACCTTACTGCAAAAAGCCCAACCACTGCAATAATACAATTATCATGGTCTTGTCTACCACTCTAAATTTACTGTATAGTTTTACAACTTAGAAATTCCTGAAGCTCTGAAAAAAGTCATGTAAATTACATTCATAGGTCCCAGGGTGTATGGGCCAGACCTATATGGCAGCCTTGCAAGTTTTATCATCCTGCACACAGTTGTGTACAGAAACACCTCTGCTTTATTTATGTTCTATAATTCTTGATACTCCTTGTGGGCCTCTACAACCACCAAGAGAGAAAAACACAAATATATAATCCAGTTGGCAAACTCCATTAAATAAATAATATCTTTGAGTAACTCAGGCTTTTTGAGGAGCAGGCTGAGCATTTTAAACTTCCTCCACTTCTCCAGCTCTTCTCCAAGATGGCAGCTCAATGAACGGTGTTAGGTCCCTGGATACATACACACCACTCCCTATCTTCTCTCTCCTATTCCTGGTCACTGGAGCCCCCAGCTGGCATCTCCTGGGCCTGAGGAACACTCAGCTTCCTCAGCTGGGTCTGACGAGGCCTGATTTTCAACTTCCATTCTATCTCCTGCCCAGGTGTGCTACCTACCCTTGCTTAGAGAGTCACTTTGCCCTAATGACGTTAATATCCCTCCCGTTAAGTTCATCCAGTAGTACCTTTAGCTATCCAGACAGTTCACCATAGCATTCATGGAAACTTCTAGAAAGAGGAGCTTCTGGGGAATCAGGCCCTCACTCCACCTGCCTCACCCTGCAGTTGCCCACATTATTATAGGAAGAATCACTCTCTGAGACTTCTTCCTCTCAAGAAGGAAAGAGAACAAAAGCCACACTCACCTCTGCCCTCACCCTACTTAAATGTCTCCAGATGCAGCACTTTGGCCTGGGCAGAACACACCTTGTCCTGTCTGGTGCTCCCTCTGCCTCTGGTAGCTCCTTCCTCCCACAAGGATAGGCTCCCCTCTTTCTCTTCTATTTTGACCGAGACGTACCTGGCAGAATATGGGTGATGCACTCAGTCCAAAGGGTGCCCAGATGAGACCCACTCTCCCCTCCCCTGAAGTGTTTGACTTCATGGTTCAAGCTTGAAGGTGAAAGAATGGAAGAAAGAAAATGATTGTAGGACAAAACTAAAAGACATCCGTTCAGTATTTTCCAAAATGTGATTCCTTTACATTTATTTTCTCAGAAGCAGAATTTTTGAATTCCTTTCAAGAGTTTCTTCACCAGCTTTTAGCTTCCTAATGTGCCAGTGCACCTTCAGCATTCCAAGGAGGCCTTGTCATTATCTCATCAAAAAAACAGAACAAAACAAACCCGCCTAACCAGTTCTGCGAGCTTCGATGTCAAGTCAAGAGCAGTCAGCAATATGGGACTGGAGGCTGCAGAAGTGCTCTGTGTGAGGACGGAAACACAACATTCAATTCAGAGAGAAAATGACTCACGTAATTTGGGACAAATAAAGTATGCCTGGAAAATTTAAGGCCAGCCTTTTTAATGAAACAGACTTGTTTTATATGGTAGTGAACACGCGTCTGTTATTACTTTAACGATCTTCATCATCATGTAGTGAGGACACATCTGCCAGTTTCAAAAGGTGAGGTTGCCTTATGAAACTTATCATATGAAACCAATTTTATACAGCTGCTCGTAAAAATTAATCTTCCAATATGATTGCCTAATTGAATAAAGTTAGTATGACTCAATTTCATTTGGATTTCTTTAGGAATTTAGCCCAAATAGTGATGTAATTTTTGGCACAGACAGTCTTTTGCAAGGTCACCGGGTATGAGCAAGAAGACTAACTTTCCCATTACTTGTCATTTTCAGATAGTATATGTCCTTTGAATATTGATTAGTTCTCAGGGAAAAGTTGGAGATCATTTCTAGAGCCTTATTATTAAAGTCTCAAATAGATGTCAGGTGAGGGAATTTGCATAGTGACTATGGCACTTTAGGCAGTACTTTTAAAAGTCATTCCTAAGCAAGAGAAATTTTATTCAATTAAATTGATAAAACACCCATTACATATTAATTTTAGCAGGTTCTCTTCAATATTTACATAATAGTTTCATTGTTTCCCATGTATGACTTAGAGCCACAATCAAAAAGGGTAAGTCTCTGCTTTGGTACCAGTGTAGTTTGAAAGGGAAAAAAGAGCAAGCTATGGACAAGTGATGATATGTGTTGAAAAATATAGCTCTGAAGAAATCCTTGGGAAAACAGGCATGAATAGAAGTGATAAACTAAGAATATCAGGTCTGCTTAAGCTCCTTAGTTAACCTTCCCTGCAGTTTAATGTAATTGTTAACCAAGATGTAAAATGTAATTTAATGTAATTGTTAACCAAAATGTAAAACGTCACTGTGAAAACCACAGCTTTTTACAAACTAGAGCCTCTTCAGTCCTTTTTTTTCAATTTCAAAATCCACTTCTATATAACAAAGAAACATGAGTATTTCTCTATAAACTCCTGCAGCTCTTTTTTGGCACATGTATTAATATATTTACCATGAACAAATTTCTGTACATGCTTATCCACCCTGTCACACACACACACACCAGATTATAACCTAGGGCGAGGATTGTATCTTAATCCTTCTTAATCTTCCACAATTCTTATTCCAGGTCTAGTAAACAGTAGGTGCTTAGTAAATGTTTATCATGTTGAACTGAAGTTTGTTTTAATGGTTTAAAATTTTAGCTCGTGTTTTCTGTAGAGAAACATGGAGCTAATAGATGGTGAACCTGACACAGTCAAAAGCTTAAAAAGAGAGAGAATTTCTAAATAAGATATCTAAAAGACTCCATAATTTTATGCTACGCTGGCATGGTGTGCAGACTACATTTTATTTTTTCATCAGTTCTATTATTATACCTAGGCTCAGCATAAATTTTGCTGATAAGTCAATATGGTAAATTTCCAGGGTTTGAGATTGCCTATTCAAAACCTAAGGCTGTGTTGACAAAAGGTATATCAAAGAGACTGATTGCACTGGCTTCTGATTAAATTAGTACTGGAGAGCTTTATTGCTTTCCTTTTTAATATCGCACCACCAAAGGCTCAGTGCAGGAAGGGTGAATTTAATTATGTTATATCAGGCTTCAGAAAGATGGTTGGTCTTCCAGATTCTACCCACTTTTCCTTCTAGGACGATTTCCTTTAATTAAAAAGATAAGTGTATGCTTTTTTTTTTTTTTTTTGGTATCAAAAATGGCTCAAAATCAAAGACCTAGAAAAACCAGTGCACACACATGGGATAAATGAATGCAGCTCTGATAAAGCAGAGCAACTAGAAGAAAAAGAAAGAACGGAAGGAAGGAAGGAAGGAAGGAGGGAGGGAGGAAAGATAAGGGAGCAAAGATGTAAAACATACTCCAATGAAGATGAAAAACAAAAATAGATGGAGAAGTGAATTTCTCATGAATTTAAAGACACCACCTAGGCAGGGCCAGGGCTATGTCTTGATAAACAAATGAAAAGCAATAGGATATATTGGAGTATATGAGGAAGCCATTTGGTTTAAAATTAATTCAGCCTGACATTGTTTTCCCAAAAGGGCCTGACTTGGCCTGTTAAGTATGTATTTTACATCCGCTTTAAACATTTACAATGTCCCAAAGACAAGAATGATGCCCTTAAAGATAGAGATGTATCTTCCCCCATATCAACATTTCCTTAAGCATAAGTATCTCTTCCTAGAAACTAAGAATTAATTACAGACCTACTATGCTCACCTTGTCACCACTCATCTGCTGTGCCAGCAAAGCAATCTGGTGAGTGTTGTAAAAGAGACATTCCTATCATATGTGATGTATGCTCTTTTTCCAAGACAGTTTATAACCACTCTGTACACCCTCTTTGGTGCCCTTCCCTCCTTGGGGAAGGAAGCCCCCCTGGGGTATAGTCCTCAGACCTGGCTCATAGTAAACTCATGCCAATTTTGATTTATAGATTGATTTTGGATTTTTTGTGGGGAGAGTCTCTTCTCGACTCAGTTACCCCAAAGCACTTACCATACTGCCTTGCCCTCAGTAGCTCTCAGAGAACATTAGTCACTGCTTCCCAAAATTCTGCAAGCACATAAATCACCTGGGAATCTTATGAAAATGCAGATTCTAATCAAGTGTGTCTAAAGTGGCTCCTGAAGGTCTGTATTTCTCACAAACTTCCAGGTAATCCTGATGTCTTCTGGGGAGCAGGCTTTGAGTGGTAAGGTGTTGATTGGCACACTAAGCAAGAAACTGATTTTCTTGTCTTAAAATATAGAATGGGGTTTCTCAACTTTGGCACTCTTGACATTTTGGGCTGGATGATTCTTTGTTGTGGGGAGCTGTCCTGTGCGTTGCAGGATGTTTAGCAGCATCCCTGTTGTCAAGGAGGAAAAATTTCTCCTCCACTCTTCTAAGTTCTTTTGGCTAGTCTAATAACAGAATTAACATGAGAAAGATTAACAGGAGAAAATCAAACAGAAGTTTAATAACATGGATACCTCTTGTATACATGGGAGAGACCCAGGAAAACTGAGTAAAACAACAAAACGGCTGAAGCCACCACCTCAAATACCATCTTCAGCTAAAGACAAAGGAGGATGTCGGTTACAGAAGGTTACCAGGAAAAGCCCAGTAAATAAGGGTAAGGTTGTTACGCAGATTTAAATCACTGCCTTCTGCATTGATGAGAGTTTCAAGAAATAAAGTCATCTCCCCCTTCCTGGTACAGCGAGGGAGATACCCTCATAAATGGAGATTTCCCTTACAAATGTAAATGTCTTTTAAAAAGATAACTTCTACTTGGTTTTCAGAGCTTCCCCCATGTCTACTGTTTCTTACAAATAATCAGCCTAAAATATTCTTATGCTGAAGAGTTGTTAAGGCCCAGGGCAGACCACCCCAAGATATCCCACAATAGCATATTAGTTACTTTGAATTAAAGTTACTTGAGAAGCAGCCAATGCAAAAAAAAAACACCTTTTTGACCCTCTTCTCTCTGTTCTCCTGAAAGCAGGAAATAAATCTCCCATGTGAAGAATGCTCCCCTTGCCCCCCCCCCCAACCCCCCATGCCTGGAGGCTGAGAGACATCCTTATCACCAGAGCTGGGCAATTCAAGTCCAAGAAGCCTGCATAAACAAACCCTGTCACTTTTTACTAACTTACTACCTCAAGCCTAAACTCTGTTTAAATTCCTCTCTTATTATCCACCTCAAACCTAAGTTTCTTTGTCCTGACCCTCACAAATTTATTGTTTCTTTATGTAAAAGATATATACTGCCTGCTTTGTTCACTCATTGAGCATCATCTCTCTATGATCTCCAATAAGTATGTATTAAATTGTGTTTTTCTCCTGTTAATCTATCTTGTGTCAATTTTATTATTAGTCCAACCATAAGGACACAAGAAGGATAGAAAGGGGAACTCCTCCTCCCTGACAGAGATATGTTTTGGGGTGACAAATTCTACTCCCCTACGGTCCCATCTTTTAAACTTCAAACAAAAAGTTTCACGGTCCAGAAGGTAAGTCGATAGATTGCTTCATCTCAATGTACCAGTCACTCAATGTTGAGAATAAGTCAGCTCAGTTAAACAGTGGTGTCTCATTTCAGGAGGTGGTTCCCAAAGTTAGGCCTATATTGTGTGAGAAACTGGCTATTTAATAAGAAGTATTTCAATGGAAACAAAAGAAAAACAAAGTTTAATGATTAGAACAGACTATAAATCAGGTTCTGAGCCCAGGGGGCAGCTGGTGAAGATTTCTAGGTGTCCAGCTCAGAGCATTTTCAGATGGAGTGAGGGCTGGCAGCAGGCTGACAGATTTTCTTAATTTGCATTTTGAATGTCTCTTGTGATCTTTCTGAGTGGCCCACACAGCAACAGGCACAAAGATTGTCTAAACATGAACTATTGTGGTGATTTTTCTGAAGTTTATATCAGGTCCTCTATCTCCCATTTGCAGGGCTTCAGGAAAAAGGGCAGCTTTTGTTTTTAGCGATTCCAAGTAAGAAGGATGGGAGAAAATTGGAAACATTAATTTGGAGAGTTGTAGCCAAATATTAGAGGAAACCAGAAGAATTTAGGATCTAGTTGAAAACCTCAAAGACAATGAATAGCACTAGAATCTAATATCCATAAGTGTATTGCTGAAACATAATTTTTCTCTCTAAACTCACTCTCATTTTTACCAATGATAGCCAACTTAAGATTAACTTGTTTGCAAAATAAGTCTAGTTTCAATAAACTTGACCCCGTTATTTACATAAGCACAGCAAGAATGGCAATTGATTATATAAGCTCTTTTAAATCTGCTTTGCTGGAACTTTTCATAAAGAATCTCAGATTGAACTTTTAAAGACCTCTCGAGGTCAGGAAAGCTAAGCCAAGGACTTGCCATCAGACTTTGCCTGTGATACCTATAGATTTGAGTAAATTCCTCTCTTCTCAAGGTCCCCAAAATATCTAGAGGTTCTTGCACCTGCCAGGAAGTGACCTTTTTTTACTCACCTGGTAAGGTTGCTGGGAACCATGTAAGCAAGAAACCAGGCTGTTTTTCCAAGGGGCTTTTATTGGCCCCATAAAGTCAATCTTAGTTCCTTACAGCCATATGGTCTTATCTGAGTTTATGCATGATTCCCTTAAATATGACATTCCAGTCAAAGCCTTTGTAATATAACCAATGTTTCCAATTGTGTCCTGTTACAAGGAGAACAACATCTTATTGAACTTATGTTAATAACTATATTGCCAAAAAAATAAGAATTCTCACAAAGAGTTTCTGAATTCTGGAGGAATCAAGTAGAGAGAAAATATAAACATTTCAATTCTACTCATAAATGCGTAATTTGCAAAATTGCTCTAAGTCATAGTTAGCTTAAGAGAAAAAAGAAAAATGTTTCGTTAAATCTGGAAAAAGAAAACATTAAAAATCATTAATATTTAAAATTTTAAAAGTCATAAGAATTGTAATTATCCTCATCAATCCATTCAGTCCTGTGTAATTAATTCTTGATTTTGATCTTATCAAGTTTTATGAAGCCATCAGTTCCTGTTAGAATTCTGCGAATTCTTACCCAGTTCAATGGTATGATCTGAAAGTTTATTAGAAACTTGCATTCCACAATAAGTGTCAGAGTCCTTTCTATGAATCTCTCTGAAGATGAAAGATATATGCAAAAGCATCATAGTAAAACAATAACTCTCTATAAATGACAAAGACTTCATAATGACCACAGTTAAAGGCTAGATGAGGGTTCATTATGGTGCCATAAGAAAATGTAGTTATCTCTGTAACACACAACCGTTAAGATAATAACTAGAATTATGGTCAACAACATTATATCAGGATATATAAGAATTTTTAGGAATTTTGTACAACTTCTTGAACATTCATAATAATAACATTCACCCATGCAATAAAACCTAAGAAAGTTTATCATCACTTATTTGATAATGCTTTCCATGTTATTTTAACATATCAAATAAGCTTTAATTAGTTTAATATCTTCTTTTTTATAGAAGAGAGAACAAATCCTTTGAAATGTCCCAGGGCCCCTCCAGAAAACTTCAAAGTTAGTTTATAGTCAAAACACTTCATTTTTGGAATTTGATTTTGGGAAGTCTACCAAAAAAATTTTTAAAAAAAGATTTTAAAACATTTCCCTAAATAGGATCATGGATCATTATGAACCTTAATACTTAATTATCTGTTTATCCAAAGTGATAAAAGAAAAAAGATTTCAAAGGCAAATACAGAAAGTATTTTGATAAAGGACAAAATCTGTGATTTCTAGGGGGGTTCACTTTAAAAACAAAAGCAAAAACAAGAAACCTCTTACGATCTCTCATCAGGAGCAGACCAATAGTCCAAGAAAACCCTGTCCTATTAACAGATGAAAAAGAGTTAAGGTTTAGTTTTATATAAGTACACTATTGATATTAAAGCCTATTTCCAAAACCCTTATAACAATCCAATTTTTGACCAACTTGGCTACATGACATAAAATTCTCTCTTTCTCCTTTCCCAGCTTTCTATTGAATTTGTCCACCATAACCAAAAGTTCTACTTTAGACAAAATTATTCTCATTTCCCTTTAAAAAAAAATGTATCTCCATACCTCAGATCTTTTCTTAACCAAAAACACATTCTACTTTTCCTGCATATTGAATTGTTTCCCTTATTATTTATAGTAGTTTTAATTATGTATATTAGAATTTTTAACCCTTAGCAATCTTAATTTCTAGTGAAAACTAAGAAGTAAGCAATTGTGAACTATCTTTAATGTTCTACGGCTTGGGAAATTTTATAAATATCTTTTATAATTTTTAGAAACATACTTTTCAGTATGGTGTAAAATACGTTTACTAACAGACCCAAATGTCTAGTTTCTCAGAAACAAAAAGCTCAAAGTAGGTAGCCATATGTTCAGTAATTAATGTTTCATTAATTTATCTTATTTGAAAATGATCTAGATACTCAATAAATTTACATCATTTAACTTAACTTGCAAAACTCTAAGGTTTCAAATTACCAAAAAGATTTTGGAAACTATTTTTAAGTACACAAAATATAATTGTTACTAAAAAGTTTATCTATAAACGCTTATCTCATTTACATCTGCTTAATTCATTTGCTCTTAACAATTATGCTTAAATTACCTACAAAAACTTTACATGGCATTAGACAAAATCAGCCATCATAAGATTTTTTTTTTGCTGACAAGTTTTGCCACAGAGATGATATGAATTTGACTAGTAAACCCGGGTAGAATAGAAGTCGTTTACCTGCATTATATTCAGTGTTGACAACTCTAAAGACATGTCTGTATTAATTAAACCAATAACCTTAAACTAGCTTTTATTTACTAAAGATTAATCCTAGATCACATGAACTTGAAAAACATTGGGTTAGTTTCTGTTATATTTCTGAAAATATTAAAATTTCTAATCCTTATGAGTGCTTGACCTTTAACCCAATTAAATAGAGCTCTTTTACAAATTAAGTTTGGCAATACCATTCAGAGGTAGAAAAATATCTCACATTTACAACATATATATATCTATATACGGACACACACACACACAGACAAATACAGAGATCTTATAGCATTTGTTTAAAAAAATTTTAATAATAAGATGGGCACAATAGTACAAAATTAACCAGCTTATAAAAGAACTCTCAAATCCAAACTTTGTTTTGGCAGTTGGGAAAAGTTGTTTTATCTATTCAGACGGCTGAAGTTTTTTATCAATATTTATGGAGAAGACACTTAAGAGTTTTCATTTGCCCAATTTCCAGATACCTTCTCTCTTTTTTTTCTGATAAGAAACTTCTCCCTAAAATTTGAATTTCAAAAAATGCCTCTTAGGTCCTAGAGAAGATGGGGGTAGAAAATTTACATCACAAAGGCACAGAGAAACTTCCTCCAAGAAGGACTTTGGCTTTCTAAGGCCAGAATTTTTACAATATAAGCTTTTTGAGATAAATAGCAGAAGTTTGGGGATATTTTAATTGTTTCTGAAGCCATACCTCTGGCCCTATAAAGACTCAATTTGTAAGACAAGGGCAGTTGTTTCTAATTCTTCAAAGAATTGAGTTGCCCTCTGAATATCAAAGGGCTGACCTATCATACAACTAAATTATCTTCAGTTTGCTTATTTATATCAGGGAGAAAACTTCTATTCCAACTAAGATGGAAATCAAAGGATTTCTACGTTCTAGAACTTCAGGGTTCAATGTAGCATATCTTCAAAAAATCTGTACAACGCATTCAATAATGGCCCTCTTTCCAAGTGCAATTCAACCCCAGGCCAATTTACTCTATGGGGAAAGCTTCCACTGTCATTCCTGTCTGCCCCTGAATATCAACCTCCAGCTCCTACCTCACACTTAGGCAACCCCAGCGGTCCCCTTCATGTTTAATTAACATTGCCTGAAGTGTGGATGTATATGCCCTATTTTATAATACCAGGCAGGGAAAACATTCCCCAGTGAGACACAATGTTCATCCCCACAATACAATCAGGCAAAAGAGATGCAACCACTTTACATAAAGTTTGTTCAAATACATTGATTTTCCTGCAAACTTTCCCCTTAATTCCATCAACTCTTATAACTCTAACCATAGCCTCCACTAGGACTCCATCAGCAAGCCTCAGTCTTATAATACTGGGTAGGGGAAGCATTCTCAGCCAGACATAACATCCATTCCCATAAAACAGTGAGGCAAAGTTGACGTGACCTCTTCACACAACACTTGCTCAAACATTTCAACCTTTATAACCCTAGTAACCCTGATACTTTTATGTCTTCTCAATCTAATTGTAGCCCGAGTAAGGGTCCCGTCAATGGATTTGGTATCACAGCTCATGGGGTACCCACATCAAGGAGTCCCAGAAACTTCTCCTCTTTACTCCCCAGGCATTTTATCTACTCCTATACAAAAGGCCTTGGGTCTCCACTGAGAGGTTGAGCCAAAGGACCCTGGCCATTTTGTCAGTCTTTAACTTGATTAATCAACCTGTTGCCCCAAGTGATTGCTGGTCAGGTTTCTCATTGTAATTCTATCCTTTAGGTTTCTTAAATTTCTCTAAACTGGGGAAAATAGAGCAAACTTACTGGGGCCCTTTAATGTTGGGGGACCAGCAGGGAGAGTCCTTTTGGTTGCCCAACCTTAGGTAGTGCTGTATTAAAGCGTTTGTTTTGGGGCCAGCCCCTTGGCCGAGTGGTTAAGTTGGTGCGCTCCACTTCAGCAGCCTGGGGTTTCACTGGTTCAGATCCTGGGCATGGACCTAGCACCACTCACCAAGCTATCCTGAGGCAGCATCCCACATGGCAGAGCCAGAAGGACCTACAACTAAAATATGTACTGGGAAGCTTTGGGGAGAAGAAGAAAAAGTAAAAGAAGATTGGCAACAGATGTTCGCTCAGGTGTCAATCAAAAAACAAAAAACCTTTGTTTTAACCCCATCAATGAATGTTTTTATTCATCTCATCTCTTAATAGCCGTCTAAAGATTTCCACCCTGCTGGGATGACTCCCGCGACTCTTCCCTTTCTGATTCCTCTTTATTCCACCTCTTTCGTCATTCACTTGATTCACCTTATTTCCTAACACTTTGAAAATCTCCACCTTGTTGGGAAGAGTCCTTTGACTCTCCCTTCAGTCTCTAACCATTCTCTTGTTAATTAACCTAATTTTTTTGTTAGCATTTGTAAGACTCATGAAGGGAAGCTGAAGAATGCAAATTTGATAAGGCTTCCCAAACCGTTTTGTTTTGTTTTGTTTTGTTTTGTTTTTCACTAAGGGAGTTTTTAAGGCTAGCCATTATATTTCTTTGTATTCACCTTTTAGTTTGGTCTTTCCATAGATACCAATAAAACAACTGTTTATGATGAGAGCTCTCTAAATTTAAATTTTCAATTTAAAAGTTTTTTCAATTTAAAAGATCCATCATCTGGCCATTGACAAGTAGGACCTGTTAATCTCAGTAGCAACTCAAATCAATAAACTTTTATGGCTTAACCAAAAACACAAGAGGTGTCCTGTAAGAGAGTGCACAGGAGGCAGCCCTCACAAGATCCAAAAAGTTCACTCCCAAAATAGTCTAAGAAAGCAAAGGCCTTTGTTGCACAGGCCAGAAGGTTGGTGTAGTGAAAACAGTTTCTCCAATCTCCCACAAAAACGTGAGATGCCTCCAGTCTCAAATCTGCTAATTTGTGACACTGAGCAGGCACTACTGGAATGGGCTTTTCCAGGACTAACAAAGCAATGAAGGTTGAGATGACAAAGGCCTCTCATGGACTAGGGTCTCTTATGACAAATTCCTCTGAGAGCTGGCACAGTCAGACAAAGAGACATCAGTTGCAAGCCTAGGTTCCTACCTGTGCTTCCAACCAACTGGCTTGAAATCCCAGTCTATTTCACTTGGTCACCAAACACACGCTGGTATGTGCATCTTCCAGTTGGCAGAGACCAGAGAGAATATCTTCAATGGTCATAAAGCCAAGCTCTCAAGACATAGAACAAGACAAATGACACAACAGGCAGAGACAAAGAAAAACAGTGACCACCTCTGTGAGGAAATGTGTCAATAAAGCCAAGAGTACGCCATCAAATTTACCAGAGTTACTAAGCCCAAGAAACTAGCTCCACAAATATTTTATCCTGTCAATCTAAACTTAGAAAGGAAAAAAAAACTCACCACTCTTGCTTCCATTGGACCCGGCAGGCAGACATCCATGAGAGTGATGAAGTAAGAACTGTTACCTTCTGTCAGCTCTTGTCTGAGGTCCAGGATCTCTCAGCTACAGCAGTCTCAGAGTTATCAGTGCCTTGCCAGTAAAAGTCTCCTGGCTGGCTCACCAACTGTCAGGAGGAAAAATTTCTCCTCTACCTTCTAAGTTCTTCTGGCTGGTCTAATAATCAAATTAACGTGAAACAAATTAACAGGAGAAAATCAAACAAAAGCTTAATAACACATATAGCTCCTGTACACATAGGAGAGCCCCAGGAAAACTGAGTAACTTGCCAAAATGGCTGAAACCACCACCTTAAATACCGTCTTCAACTAAAGACAAAAGAAGATGTTGGGGTAGGGAGAATCAGGTATGGGAAGTTACCAGAAAAAGCAAAGTAAACAAGGGTAAGTTTGTTATGCAGACTTAAGTCATTGCCTTCTGCACTGATAAGAGTTTCTAGAGATGAGGTCATTCCCCTCTTCCTGGTAAAGCAGGAACAGTCTTACACAAATGGAGATTTCCCTTACAAATGTAAATATCTTTTACAAAGAGTAACTTGTGCTTGGTTTTCAGAGCTTCTCCCATGTCTGCTATTTCTTAGAAACAACCAGACTAAAATAATCCTTATGTCAAAAAGACATATTTTGGGGTGACATATTCTGCTTCCCTACACTGTCCTCCACCCACTAGATGCCCAGTAGTAAATCCTCCAATTATGACAATGAAAAATGTCTCCAGATACTTCTAAATGTTCTCTTGGAGGCAAAATCACCCCAGCTGAGAACCACTGAAATAGAAGACATGTTGGAGCTGTTATAGGGGAAAGGCTTCTAGATAAAATGCACACGTCTTTGTAAAAGCAGCCCTGTGTCTTTCAGTTCTGTGCCAGCCCTGACCCTTACCCTTACCCAACCTTGGCCTTCCTTTGGAAATAACAGGGGAGGAAGTGGTAGAAGGCTTCATGCCAGCACCTCAGATGAAAACATTACAACTTGGCCAGCTGCAGCCGGGCCTCCCTCCAGGAAACCTGCCACCCAAGAACCACCCCCTCCATCTGCTGCAGAGCTGGGGAGATCTGACAATCGTCCTAGCATCTAGAGGGAATAAAAGTCTTGGTACCTATTCTTAGAGTTTAGATAAATGTTAAACTAGTAGAATTTTTTACTATTTCAGCCATGTTAAATCAGGCACACACATAAAAAATGTAGTTTTAATATCGCTTATGTATCTCAGAGATTCATTCCCTCCTTGTATTTGAGGAAGCAAATAGCAAATATTTTTTAGAATATTTCAGAAATACAGGAGAAGTTCGCGTGGCCTTTAGGGTAAATTTTAGCTTTTTCCTTCTGTCAAAAAGGCCAGTAAAATAATCTCTCTTACATTTCAATGTTGTCAATTACTTTTTCTTCTCCACTTCACTCCCAAATTACTCAGATTCTGTTTCAAAGGATTTTCCTTTAATTTTTTCATGTGTTCTGTGTTGTTCAATTATATTGAATAAATTCAACTGACTATTTATCGGGCTCTACTAAATTACTAATGGTGGAAGTCAAGTGTCTCTAACCTCGAAGAAGTTAACCATCTATCTAGTTAAGGTAAGACTAACACAAGTAAAACAACCAGTGAACAACACAAACAGTTCTAAGACTCCCTGACTCTAGAACTCTGACCAGCACATAGAAGATGCCCAACCTATCTCGTGGAGTGCGTGGATGAGACGCTAACGCTCCAGTTTCCAAACACCATCACAGTTCACAGATGGAGATGCATGAGGAGTTATCTTGCTCAGAGAAGGCCTCCTGGTGAGAAGTGCAGAAACCCACCCAAACCTCTGCACTAAGAGACCACCAAACCCTAGCATGACCTTTAGCAGCTTAAGGCTGTGTCCCTCAGAAGACCCCAGACCCCCATCAAAATGTCTCCCTGAGAAAGCTCACTGCTGCCAGGAAAATATACTGCTTTTCTAGCCAACAGCTGAGGATACACCCCCAACCTCACTTTCCTAGAGCATTTACTAAAAAAATCCTACAATTGTGAATCCTTCCTCCGTCCCTTTGAGATGTATACACATCTCCTGCAACTCAGGAGTGTCTTTCTCAAAGACCTGAGAACCCTTCCTTTGAAATGTAACCATCAGGATGGAGAGGGCCTCTATGTCCTGGTCTCTGGCAGGATGGAATCCTAACTCGCATAATTGCCAGCTAGCACACACAGCTGGCCTCATCTCATTTACACTGGCCAACCATTCGTCATTTTCCACTTGAGCCCCCTCTCCCCCCCTTTCTCTCTTTAATACACCCGGTCACCTCTACACAAATCAGAATGGAACTCAGCTCTTTTCCCCACTGTCAGTAGTTACTGAATAAAATCTGTTTTGACTGCTTTAACTAGTGTCTGGCTTTGTTTATCTTCAACAATGGTGAAGTCAAGACTCGGACAAAGGGCAGAATCTCCCTATCATCCATTCCATGTGCCTTCTTCCAGTCCATTTCTTAGACATTGATTAGTGCCCCACATTCCAACCTCCCTACAACCACTGTCACTGCCTACACCAGCTCCATTTACCCGAGTCTTTCCCCAACCAGTGACAGCATCTGGGGACTGTGATCCTGGGGCAGACTAGCTGTACACCCTGGAGGGAGTCTAGTATCTGAAGCATCCCTGTTGCATCTCACTCTCTGAAGTGCTCAGAAACTGATCCACACCAGTAGCCCCTACCGGCAATTAACTGAAATTCCTGCCCCTCCCGGGTGCGGTGGGGAGGGAAAGGCAGGAGGAGATGAAAACACTGCTCTTGGTGCTTCCTCCTTCCCCTTGTATCCTGCATCCACAGGATCAGAGATGTAAGAACTTGAGAGGACCTCGGAAGTCCCTTAGTACAATCTCCTCGTGTAATAACTGAGGTGAGTAAGATCCAGGGGTCATGACCACAACCACCACCACCACTGCTACGTCCACTATTGCTCGCATACTCTGCCCAGGAATTGTTTCAGGCGCTTCACAAACGGCACTCTTCTCCCCATTTTACAGAGGAAGACACTGAGGCTCAAGAAAACTAAGACTCTTACCTGAGGTTATGCAGCCAGCAAGGGCCAGAGCTGGAATTCAAACTCACATTTTTTTAAAAAAAAGACCAAATTTCCAAACATTTCACAAATATGAAACTTAAAATAAGCCACTGTCTTATCCCCCAAGTTTAGTAATATATTGAGACCACTACCCTATTTGGTTAGATACATTAAAAAAAGAAAAAGATATGTACAAAATGGGTAGTCCTGAGGATGTGGGTGAAAGGGGCTATGATATAACAACATATAGATAGAGACTTCTACAAAGTTTTTTGCAGACTTACTCATAATCACATTTTCCTTAAATTTGGCAAAATTTCAGTAACAGTTGATTTAACTTATGAATATAATATAATGACGTGTTATCCTGAGAAACGCTAATGCTTATAAATCTTGTTTTATTTGTCTCAGTTTAATGAAAGACTAATTCGGTAAAGAATTTTGCAAATACTGAAAGTTCCATAAGGGGGCAACATGGGGCCATCACATAGGTGAGACGTTATTTCCAAAACACCTGATTCCTCTCTTCAATCTCAAAAATTTCCAAAGCCTCAGTTTCCTTCAAAAATAATACGCCAGGAATTGACTTTAAGAATTATTGCCAAGAATTCCAAGGTCCATGAAAACTTCCAATGGCAATCTGAGATCAATGTCATAAATAAGGGGTGTAAGGTCTGAAGTCAGACCTTGGGCAAGTCCCTGCCCTCTTCAGGTCTCCACGTTCATATTCGTAAAACGAGGGTAATACCCCCTGCACTGCCCACTACAGTGGGCAGGTGCCGACTGCCAAAGCGATGCTATGCAGGCACATGTAAGATTTGATTTAAAATACGGTTAATTCAAACAGATGGTTGCATCACCTGTTTGGATCCAAGATCCTCAAGAAAAAATATGCCCAGAAGCATAAAGCAGGAGATAACCCCCTGCAACCTGGTTCCCCAAAACCCTCATGTGCAGGGAAATCAAGGCCTCAAATAAAACACTTCCTCAACTGCAGCTTTTCCCCGGTAGGGATCCGGGGCCACGTGACATTGCTCAAAACCAGTGGGGCCTGGTGGGCAAGTTCCGTCAGGGACGGGGGAGTGCCCAGTGGGTCTCAAGGAACTGGCAGCTATACACACACCCAGGGCCAATAGCTGTAGACACATCATAGATTAAAGTTATGCATTTAAAAATGCCTCTTCATGTAATTAACTTTTTCAAAGATGATTTTACTAAAATGTCAACGATGTTAATGATTCAGCCATGAGCACCTTGCTTTGCACATCATATTTAAGAACAACTAACTTTATATACTGCCTTATGGTTTATGGTTTTATGTAAGTATATCACTTTACAGTTTAGGATTTTATGTACATGTTTATCTCCAGAACTAATTCTGAAAGCATTTTGAAATTCCATCATTCAAGGTTCTTTGCTTATACGAGGGCAGTTTTTTTACCAGTCTCAAAATGAAAATACTAGAAATCAAATGAATAAAACAACGTGGAAATCCCCTAGCGACCTGACACAAGTCGTCAGCAGGGGTCACTAAAGAAGCGATGGGGTGAGACTAGGTATTTAGCCTAAACTATAAAATAAATTTTCAAAGGAGGCCCCTGGGTAATAAAATCTGTTTAGCGTTTCCCACAGGTGTTATATATTTTGGAGATAGGGATGGGAAACCATCCATTCTAGAAAATTCATTAGTTGTGGAGGAAAAGAAATATATCCTTAGTCAGAATCATAATAAGCCCAACCCTTGAGAAAGAAACAGAGCTTGTTCAACCTGGGTTCCTCCATCTCCTGAGTCAATATTTGCACATTCAAAACTTGCAGGTATCAAATGTACATATTTGCTTTGAAAAGATTTTTGGAGCTGGAAAAGATTCTACTCTTGGCGACAACCAGTTGACATCTCCTGACTTGTTCTACCATACACGAAAATTTCTCAAGAGAAATTCTAATTCTTACAACTTTAAGGGTTCTTACTGTTGTGCTGAAAAAAGCATAGCCAGAAACAAAAGAATTTTTATGCCTCTTGGTCCCACACTCCTCAACAAAGCTTCACTTTGGATTTGATTCTGAGGGCTGACCCTCTAGCAAAGTGCAAAAGAAAGTTCTCAAGCAGTGATGAGAGAAGGCAAAGTGAGGAGGGAAAGTAAGAGAAGGCAAAGGGAAAAACATTCTATTTGTATTCAAAGAAAATTCCATGACAGCGGTACTGTGATGGGAAAGAGCTATGTTGTGGGCACCAGAAATAAAAGCATAGAGTATAATAAACATGAATGCGATTTTGGGAAGAGTTAGCAGAATGTTTGAAGTCAGAGCTGTTCCAGACGCAGACTCTGGCTCTGGAGTTAACAGACCCTTTCACAAGGCTCTTCCATGTGTGGCTACACGAAGTCTTAGCATCGTCTACAGCTTCTTCTCTTAGGCTCCACCAAAACACACACACACACACACACTTACCTACACACATACACATGAAAACACACATACCTGAAACAATGGCCAAATTTCCTCAAACACTGGTGTACTTTAACTTAATGCATACCAAAATTCTTGGATCAGTATTTGCACATAGATGAGGCCTTAGCCTCTTGCAATTCCTGCCAAGCCAGTCTTTGCCCTAAAAACGCACCCTAGTCCCCACTCTGGGAAAGCTGGTCATCAGCCTGGTTCATGCCTCCCAGTTCTCAACCTAGTGACCTGTGTACTCATTTTCATTGGGGTTTCCACCCATCTGAGCCCTCTCCCTGACATTAGTTTGAACCCTCCTCAGTGTTTCTTTCTCATCACATGCCAGTCTGTAAGCCTGCTGTTTCACCACGCTGGAGAACATCAAGATTGCCAGTAATCCAACACTTCCAGGAAGTTTAAACAGATAAAATGTGCTTTCAGCACCAGCTCCCCAATCTTACCCATCACTTTCGGTCTTTCACATCCCCTCACCCCATGCCCCAGCATCAGGCACAGCCCTCCACATCCAAGTCTTGCATGCTGTATTAGGACCCCTTGGAGAAGCTGAAATTGGCATCCCAGGTGGGCATCTCCACGGAGGTATGCGCTGTGTCGGAGTGAATTCAAAGATGTACAAGGCACATCCCCCATCCTCGAGCTGATTTCTCTCAAGTGTCAAAGTTAACCTCACAATTTAACAAAGTGTTCTCATCCCATTTCCTCAGGCATGCAGAAATGTTGTAAAACAACTAGATTCTCAAGAATGTAGGTTTTATGTCAGTCGCTTTGTAGATAAGCCCCTGAAATGTAGGCTGGGTGAGAGTGGGAAGGTTTTCAACGCCAAGGAAAGAAGTTCAACTGGATTCGATAGGTCACAGGCCATCGATAAAGTTTTGGGGCGGGGGGAACACGAATGATGTGTGAGTTAATAATCCTACCCCATAGACAGCCCACTGGACTATTTGGAGGGGAAACGTCCGAAAGCAGAAAGATCGGCTGGAAGACAAGTATAATTCTCCAGCAGGGAAACCACCAGGGCCTGAGTGAGAGAAGGGTGGAGGAAATTAAGAAATATGAAAGATCTTGCAAAGGAAGAAGCCACAGGAACAGGACATCGCGTGGATAAAGGTGGAAAAGGCGAGACTTCAACCCCTGGTTCCAGGGAGAAATTCCAGGGAGTGGTTCCACAAGCAGAAACCCTCTTCCAGTTAATGGAAATCCTCTCCTAAGGCATTGAGAACCTCTGGTTCCCCCAAACAGAAATCACAGTGGCCTGAGACATGACTCCTACTTTCCCCAGTTGTTCATTCAACAAGCGTTTACTTAGTACTTCCCATGTGCTAGACGTTAAGAAGTCAGAAATAATTTAACAAGGTCCAGACCCCCTAGGACTTCATCAATTAGTTCCATGACTTACAGGTAATTATTTTGGTTTACTCATCTCTAAAAGGTAGAACTGCCACTCAATTTCCATTCACGATTTCCCCAATAACCAATTATTATGCAACTATCATTATTTAAATGCATGCTCCCTTTGAGCTATCACTAGCCACTGCTAAGGTATAAATAATTTATCATGCTCCCCCTTTCTAGCTGCATTGTCAAGGAGAACACAGAGCCTGAAGAAACCATTTCAAATGGAATTTCAGACATTACAGAGGCCCAGAGGCAGTTATCCTTCACAGCTTTTAGCAAAAAGTAACCTTCTGCAGCTATTTCTCAGATGGAATTTTGTGTACCACTAGGAGTGTGGGCAGTATGCTATGCTGTACTCAGAGCCACGGGCACAGGGCACATTATTCTGGAGCATCTATTTTACTTGAAGATTTATAATTTACTGATTTGAAATCATTTATATTAAAACACTACACCAAAACATTATGCAGTTGCATATAAATTCTGCACAAATTTTTCATTTTAAACAAGGGAAGAAAAATAAATTTAGTGTGGGGCTATTCGGGAGCATGTGAAAGAGACTGGGGGAGAAAGGAGAGAAGGTAAACATATTAACTCCAGGATGCATGCCAGGAAAGGCCCGGGAACCCTGACAGATACATCCAGGTCAGGCTAAAGGCTCATATGCCTTAGGATGAAAAAACCAGTCCAGGACCACTCAGTGAGACCCAAAACTCAGACTTCCTGGACATCAGTACATTTTTTTTAATCCCCTTCCTTTTTCCCTATATTTACTTTGAGTGAAACTTTATGCTTTATAATTCTGAGCATATTGGCTACAAGTTATAAATAAATAACTCTCTGAAATTGAAGAGCCAGCCATGAACAGAATGACCTCATCAGAGCTGACACTGGTATGTATGAGGCTAAAACGACTGTGAAGACAGAAGCTATGATCTGCAGAACATAGCCAACCCCCTCACTATCCACAAACCAGTGCTGGTTCACTGACAGGTCCCGACCAAAACATCAGCAGTTCAAATTCAAGGTTTGTACACAGTGTCTGCTTTTGGTCTCCCCCACCTTGCAAAGCCTTTAAAGAATTCAGTACCCCAAATTCTTTGCCCTTCTAGGATGTCTACATAAATCTTGACACAAAGGGAGCTATTTCCATATTAATCATAGGTAAATCTAGACATAAGAGCAGCTTTGTATCTCTTAAACTAAGATGAATAAATTTGGTTCAAATTGTATGAATTTTGTTTATTGAGGTAACATAGGTTTATAACATTATATAAATTTCAGGTGTACATCATTGTATTTTGATTTCTGTGAAGACTAAATCATGCTCACCACCCAAAGACTAATTACAATCCATCACCATAGAAATGTGCCCTTGTACTCTTTTCACCCTCCCCCTTCTCCCTTCTCCTTTAACAATAACCAATCTAATCTCTATATCTACGTGTTTGTTTGTTGTTGTTATCTTCTGCTTAAGAGTGAAATCATACGGTATTTGACTTTCTCCCTCTGACTTATTTTGCTTAGCATAATACCCTCAAGGTCCGTCCAAGTTGTCACAAATGACAAGATTTCATCTTTTTTATGGCTGAGTAGTATTCGATTGTATATGTATACACCACATCTTCTTTATCCATTCATCTATTGATGGGCACTTTGGTTGTTTCCAAGTCTTGGCTATTGTGAATAATGCTGCAGCGAACATAGGGGTGTATATATCTTTTTGACTTAGTGTTTTCTTGTTCTTTGGATAAGTACCCAGAAGTGGAAAGCTACTCCAAACTGTATGACTTTTTGATGCTAAAGGTGATGGATTCAAAAGAGTAAACATAAAATTATTCATATCCATCCTTGGTGGCATTTAAGTAAAGTGAGCACATGATTTTCCCAGAGTTTGGCAGCTCTTGTGACTGATTTCTGAGACTTCTTGCGGCTGGCCACACTTGGTGCAACAGCAGCGGTGTCTTCAGCAGGCAACAGATAAAGAGTCACACAACTTAGAAAAATCCTCCTAACGAGGTCCAGAGCAGAGCAGGCCTCAGTCCCCCATCGGAAGTATTCCAACATAGGGTAGGGATCACTGTAGGATGACTGGGAGGAGAGAGGGAAGAGAGCAACAGCCAGCAGTGCCTACACTGAACAGGAAGAGAGTGGAGCATTGACAGAAGTAGGGGTCTCAGCAGACTTGTTTCCCCAGACAGCTGTGCTCCCTCCCACCCCTCTACCCAGAGGTGTAATTTTGGGAGGTGTTTAAACTGCCTGGAAATCCTGAGTTGGAGAAGTAAGGTGTGGGAAGGGTAGCCTGCCCCTCCCTGGGAGGTTGAACCAGCTAGTCCCCCATGGGTGCAGGTGGATCCTGTCTCAGCCAGGAACCCAGGGCCAGTCCCTGACTCCACCCTGCACTGCCCCAGTGGATCCTGGCAGCCACTTGGGTGCTCAGGGGGCGAGGCTCTTCCCCAGGAGCCTGAGGCTCCTTCAGCTCCAGGAGGAGAGGGCCTGTGGCTGAGAATGGCTGGCTGACCATGGACATACCTTAGTTCATAACTTTAAAATATTGAGATATACGGTATAAGGCCTGCTTTTATACTGCTGAATCTGATCAAGCATCAATAATCAATTTCCAAGAAACATCAAATCAGGGAAACATGTTAAAAGCCCAGAGACAGAATCAGCAAAAATCCAGAATATGGAAACTCTACAGGATAAATAACAAACGAGTTGCAAGGGGGAGAAAAAAAGGAGGCTGTAGAAACTACAGATTAAAAAGAGACTTCAGAGAGCCAGCCCCGGTGGCCTAGTGGTTAAGTTTAGCATGCTTCACTTTGGTGGCCCGGGCTCTATTCCCAGGTGTGGACCTACACTACTCTGTTAGCGGCCATGTTGTGCTGGCAGCCCATATACTAAAAAACAGAGGAAGATTGGTTGGGATATTAGCTCAGGGTGAACTTTCCTCAGCAAAAAAAAAAAAAGAGAGAGAGAGAGACTTCAGAAACAATTCAACCAGCTACACCATGTAGCCCTTGCTTGGAATGGAGTGAGCCGACCATAAGAATTATTCATAAGACAGTTGGGGTGACTTGAATACTGACTGGATATTTGACAAATCTAAGGAATTATTGTTAATGTTTTAAACACGGTAATGCTATTAAAGTTATGTTTTAAAAATAATCTTTTCAGGAATATACAATGAAATACCAATGGATGACATTATATGATGCCTGGGATTTGTCTCAAAATAATCTAACGGGGCAAGGGAGAGGAAACAAGACCAGAGAGAGAGGAAACAAGACTGGCCAGGAGTCAACCCCTGCTGAAGCTGGAACACGACATATGAGGGTTCATGACACTAGTCTCTCCGGATTTACATAGATTTCCTTCCTTCCTTTCTTCCTGCTTTCTTTCTTTCCTTTCTTCCTCCCTCCTCTCCATCCTTCCTTGCTTCCTTTCTTTTAGCCATATCTATACACTAGACTAGAAGAAAAATAGTTTGTGCAAACAAATGCAATGTCTTTAGACATTTGAGGAACTTAGTTTTTTGAGCCAAATGTTTTTCCATGTTAAACAGGGATATTACTTCTATCAAAACATTTACTACGTCAAGACAGTGGATGAGGGCAAGCAACTCTGAATCCAGAATGAGCTTTCATTTAAATCTTCCCACACCAGCTTGAGCAAATCCTTTAACCCTGCGGAGCCTCCCTGGCAGTTTTCTCACTTGTCAAATTGTGATAAAGCTCTTTGCTTTGTTGTGAAGATCAGCAAGAATGTTTGAAAAGTGCCAGGAATATGACAGGTTCTAAGTACATGGAAGTTACAATTAATTACAGACATCATTATTCTTATTACTTCTGCAAAGATTTAAATTATTTGAGCAAAAACAGAAGACATAATTCTTTTTTTTTTTTTTTTTATTAATGTTATGATGGATTACAAGCTTGTGAAATTTCAGTTGTACATTTTTGTTAGTCATGTTGTGGGTACACCTCTTCCCCCTCCGTACCCTCCCCCCACCCCCCCTTTTCCCTGGTAACCCCCGATCGGATCTCCTTCTCAATATACTAATTTCCACCTATGAGTGGAGTCATATAGAGTTCGTCTTTCTCTGACTGACTTATTTCGCTTAACATAATGCCCTCGAGGTCCATCCACATTGTTGTGAATGGGCCAATTTCGTCTTTTTTTATGGCTGAGTAGTATTCCATTGTGTATATATACCACATCTTCTTTATCCAATCATCAGTTTCTGGGCATGTAGGCTGGTTCCACGTCTTGGCTATTGTAAATAATGCTGCGATGAACATAGGGGTGCAACGGACTCTTGAGATTTCTGATATCAGGTTCTTGGGATAGATACCCAGTAATGGGATGGCTGGGTCATAGGGTATTTCTATTTTTAACTTTTTGAGAAATCTCCATACTGTTTTCCATAGTGGCTGTACCAGTTTGCATTCCCACCAACAGTGTATGAGGGTTCCTCTTTCTCCACAACCTCTCCAACATTTGTGGCTCTTGGTTTTGGATGTTTTTGCCAATCTAACGGGGGTAAGGTGATATCTTAGTGTAGTTTTGATTGCATTTGATTAGCGATGATGAAAGGACATAATTCTTAATTTTAAAACTTTCACATTTTACCATTTTATTAAAGATTTTGTTGCATTTACCTTTAAGGCAAATTCCTTCCTTTAATCTGAGGCAACAGCCATAGAAAATAGCAAGCAGTTTAAAGTTCAATATTAAATGCAGGTCTGATAACGAATTGCCTTTGACAATTTTACCTTATTCCTACACCAGTTTCCCACTGAATATTTCCTGTGTATATATTTGCCCATAAGAATAAACACACCATTTGGCATACGTAAAGTTCATCAGCTCTTGAGAGTTTAAGAATATGAGTGTACAGGAGGAATGTTTATCATGAGCACCACATATCCTGCCCTCCCTCCTGGAACTCAGGAGAAGTGTCCCCTTCCCACCGAAGCCCCACCCTCCACAGGAGGTCTGCTTCCCTCCCCTCTCTGCCTCAAGGACATCACCCCAGCGACCTCTGCCCCCTTCCCTGCATCCTCAGTTTCACCCTCACTATTAGATCATTCTCTTGAGCATAAAAAAATGACTTAATATCACTGTCTCCCTTGACCCTACATCCCCATTCAGCTTCTGCCCCACCCCTCAGCTCCTCTTTACAGCAAAACTCCAAAGGATTGGCTAAGCCTCACCCTCCATTCTCTCTGCAACCACCCGCCCCATCTTTCATCCCCACCATGCCCATGAAACGACTCTTATTAAGGGACCTTCAGCCACACCAAACCCAGTGGTTAGCTCTTAACCCTCATCCAAGCAGAACTCTCACTACATTTTAACCCAGCTGTCCACATCCATCTTCCCAAATCACTCTTTTCACTTAGCACCCATGGCTCCCCACTCCTAGTTGTCTTATTTCAATCCACTTTTTTTGTCTTCTCTACCCAGGTTCTAATTATAGAAGACCAGGACTGAGTCTTCAGCCCTCTTTTCTTCCACCTGCCCCCCTGTTCCCACTTCCCCCACCCCATAGATCTCATCTAGGTCCATGACTTTAAATGCTATCTATTCACTGATGACACCATATTTTTATCTCCAGCCCTAACTTCTCCCCGAAGCTCTGGCCTCATAAATACAATCATTTAACCAACATCCACATTTCAATGTTTAACTGGAATCTCAAAGACAGCATTTCCAAAAGGCATTCCAAATTTTCCTTTGATAATCTCTACCTCTTGATTATGGGCATAGTGGGAAAAAAGATCTAAGGATATCAATAGTTTTGCCAAAGCCCCTTTAAAAATGTAGGTCTATAAATCATTCAACAAACATTGTATTATAGACACGGAGTGGATGCTGAAGATGCCAAGAGGGCTGAGACAGGATTTCCACCATCAAGAACCTCACTATAGTAAAAAGCCACAGCTAAATTCTCTGGCTGTGACATCTGCCCCTTACAAATTGTCTAAACATGGCAACCTAACTTCTTGCCTTCAGTTTCCTCATCTGTAACATGATAATAACAAAAATAATAATTATACTTTCCCTATTTGATGGTTATGAGAATCCAATAAAGTAATACATATAAAAGTGATTATTCTAATGCCTGGCACGTATAAAAACACTCAATAAATGTTAACTTTTAAATAAGCAGCTAAAATCCTATGTCCTATTGTCACCTGAAATTCAATGAGTCTTTTTGTTTCTACCCGGAAGGGAGACAGACAAATAAATAAATACAGAAATCATGCAATACACTTGAAAGTAATACATAAAAGAATGTAAGTTCTGAAAGAAAATGTTCTCCAATAAAGAGCACAAACCAAACAATTGCCACATAAACATCCATTGCCTGGGACGTCTTTTGCTCAATCCTATGCTTACTCCTTTTGACATGGTTCATCTTTGTCTTATGGGCATCTCTTTCCTCTCAGGTGTTCTTCATTAAAAAGGGCACACCCACCCTCACATTTAGAAGCACATTCATTCTTTCTTCCTCCTACACACAAACGATTTGTTACATTAAAAAGCTGAGCCAGCAGAATGACTGTGTTTAAACGCCAATTACGGAAAGCCATAAATGAAGCATCTCATTAGCGTCCTGCACAAATACTTTGCAAGTCCTCTGACTTCCAGCCTGTTAGGATTGTTTTTCCTCTCCCAGCACAAGCACTGAGTCTTTAGAAGTATGTCCTCTCCGTGGGAATATTGATGGAAACATTAAAGGTAAGTGCTATGAAGCAGGCAGCTCCGCAGAGCAGCAAATACTCCTTGAATCTCATAAGGTCATGAACTCTTAGAAATTTCCTCAAGAAACTCTTACTAAACAAGCTAATCATCCAACTGTAGATTCTTCTAAGACTTCTCCCTATTTTTGCTATGACCAGAATTTAATGTCTCCTACTATGAAGTCATCCACATGTCAATCTTCTCATAGGTTGTAAGGTTTTCCTGGACAGCATACTTAACCTCAAATTACGTTAGTATACACATAAATATTATTCTTTTTTTTTTACCAAAATCTTTGCATCCACATAAATTACTGGAAAACTGCACTCATCAAATTACACACCCAATCCTGAGGTGTGTGACAAGGAGTTCTATTTAAGGGTTACTGGTGGAGAAACTGAGACGCAGAGACATTAAAAATCCATAACAGGCAGGAATGGGGCGATGGAAGCCTGACAGTAAACCGCTTTCTCCTTCTGCTGTTCCACAGGCCTTCCTTAACCAGGCAGCCTAATCAGCATCCTGAACAAGCGTATCCTCCTGAAGAGGTTCTCATTTTTCTTGAGAAGGGATAAGAACAGAGAGTCTTCAAAGGGCACATTTTGCTGTATTCATTTTCCCAGCTCTATCAGAGCAAAGGAATCCCTCTGTGCCCCTCCCTTGCTTTATGTTTGTGAGGACTTTACCAACAAGTAAACTTGCTTGTCTCTACTCAAAGTCTATAAATAATGAATTAGTGCCTTCAGGACAAAGAGGAGGATTACTTCTTCCATACAATGGAAACCCCACAGCAAGGTAAACAGCACACTGTCACGCTCTCTTAAGCCCACCCTCGATGGAACACAGGAAGGGCAGGTTCTGGCGAGAACTTCCCCACCAGGCCCTGAGAGGGAAACATTAACTACTTCATTTAAGATGGAGAAACAGACCCAGAGTTGGAGTTGCCTGAGCGCCACAGCTAGTTCAGGCAGAGCGGGGAGCTAACAGAGCCTGTCCTGCTCCGCGTCCATCCTCGTTCTCCTTTGCGCTATGGAAGACAGAGCTCCTCTCCCAGAGCATCTTCAGAACTTCTGAAGATCTGTAATCTCACCCGGTGTCATCCAGGCCCCTGCTCTCGTTCAACCCTGGGCCAGCCTCAGAAATCCATTCACTCCCACCTGAGGAACTAAGGCTTTGCCCAGAGCTACCCCATAGTACGGCTGAATTCCTCAATTTTGATGTTCTGAGTCTTTCTCAATGAAAGATAAGGCAGAATCAGATGGAATCCTGGAGTCAGACAGGGCAGAATTCTGGTAAAGGCCGGAAGCAAACCAGCCTTGAAAAATGGGAGGGAAGCAGAGGCCGGGGAAACTAGAGCACGTTCTCCTCCAGGGCCACCATGTGCAGCAGTGGGACTGTGCGTTGCCTCACTTCTCTGAGCCCCAGCTTCCTAATCTGGAAAATTACTGTCCAACATCATTATACTGACCACCAAAAGAAGTGATGGAAACAGCCTAGGTGTCCCTCAAGAGGAAAATGTGTAAACGAACTGTGGTGTATCTACACAATAGAATATTACTCAGCAACAAAAAGAAACAAATTATTGATATATGCAACAACACAGATGACTCTCAAAAGCATTAGACTAAGGAAAAAAGGAGAGACACAAAAGACTGCATGATTCAATTTATATGAAGTTTTCTAGCAAGAAAAGCTAACCAATGTTGATATAAATCAGGACTGTGGTTGCCTGGGGCGAGGATGGGGGAAATTGACTGAGAAGGAGCACAAGGAAACCCTCTGGGGTGATGGAAGCGTTCTATACCTTGATAGAAGTGTACGAGCATGTGTCAAGACTGGTGCAATGCACACTTAAGATCTGCACCTTTCACTACATGTCAATTGTACCTCAATAAAAATGATAATTAAATTTTAAGACCTTTGTAAATGGAAGAGCTTTGTACAAATGTACAATTCTACAGTTGTTTACCCAAATATTAGTCCTTGTTTTGTCACTGCTTGGTCAGGCAAGCTCTTTAGAGTGACTTGTGGTGGCTCCAAAAACTGCACTTAATTGAGGTTACTTTCTTTTATTATCCAAAGTTTATGATTGGAGCTGAACATAGGGATTTCTGAGAAAAGCAAACAGCATACAAACGAAGCAACACTAAGTTTAGAAAGAATGAGTCATATTCTAATAGCAAAGTGGCATATGGGCCATTCCACAGCAGACACACGTTTCCTCTAAATCAGACTCCCTAGATTTCCATAGGAAAGGAAATAAGTTGCTATTTTAAATTTAGTTCAAGAAAAGCAAGCAGCAATAAAAAGAATAATAGCCATCTGTATTGAGTATACCAGCCTCTTCCAAAATATTCTTGTTTCTGCTCACAATAGCCCTGCAAAGCAGATAGCATTATCTCATTTCACAAAGAAGGAAGGCAAGGTTCGGGAGCAGGTAAGTCACTCATTTAAGATGTCAAACCTGTGTGTCTGTGTGTCTGACTCCACAGCTTCTTTATCCTGACATGATACATACTTTCCAGTCTCACTTATTGTTCTTCTGAGTTATCTTCACAGTTGTAGATAATTTTCTCATTACACAACAGTTATAATAGTAACATCTAATATTTATTGAGCATTTATCAAGTGTCAGGAATTTAACGCTATTAACTCACTAAACTTACTTCAAACTCAGTAAGAGGTGGACATTATTACTAGCCTGATTTTACACGTGAAGAAACTGATCACGAGGAGTAAAGGAACTTTCCCAAGGTTACACATGTAGCAAATAGTAGAGCCTGGATTCAAAGGCCAGGGAGCACCCCAACCATTGGACTGTCTTTTCCCAATGCTGGTCAATGGGTGGCTTATCTCTGAGACACCCAAAGTGAAGGCATTATGTAATAGGACTAAACCCTTTATTTTAGAAAAGAGGAGGAACATTTTCAAGTTTCCTAGGAAAGGTCTGCAGCCAGAGGCTAGTCCAAGATTGTGAAACAGTGTGCATCTTCTCCTATTTCTGTCTAACTCATAACAGCAGGTGGGGTACCAGTATATCTACAGGAGGTGCAAAGACAAAAGAACTATGCAAATCTTTATTAACCTTATCCTAAAAACGTCACAAGGTCGGGACGTGACTCCATCATGACTGACCACCTCTTAGAAAATTTCTTTCATCGAGGCCACGGGTTCACCTGAATGCCTCCAAAGGAGGCGTTAGATTCTCAGAGTAATGGCTCCCTGTGCTGCGAGGGGAGTGGAAGGAGGGGTAGGAAAGGGAAGACACCCTATGAGCCTGAGAAAAGAAGAAACCCGAGTGTTTCTGATACTCTCCTTCCCCTTCCTCCTCCTGGGGAATTACTGATCTAAGGCTCACATTGCTATTTCAGGGCTCTCAAACTGTAGCGTGCATCAGAACCACCCGGAACAGGGGGAGGCCGAACAAGTCCCCAAGTGAGGCTCACACTTCTGGTCTAAAGACCACACCTTGAGAACCGCTGCTGGATATTAATCCTGACCAAGCCTCTGCTTAAATCTCTCCAACCACAAGAGACACTGAAGTGAAATTAACACTGCCCACTCAACAGAGCAGGAAGTTACAATTTTACTTACTGACAATGAGGAAATGTTCCCAAATGTTAGGTAGAGAAACACTTTGTAATAATATATTCTAAACATATTTACTTCCTCTATAAAAACAATACAAGTTGCTATCTTTCACTAAAAAAGAGAAGGGCACACTTTATTTTTTAAATCACTACCAAAAAGCCTAGATCAAAACTGTTCAGAGACAATGTTTATGCCCGGTCAGAAGAAACCCCTGCAGACCCAGAAGCTAATGTGCAGGTTCTGCATAAACGTTGACAACCTGAGTCTCAGCTGAGCTCATTTAGCTTAACAAGTCTCCAGCTTCGGTTCACAGTCAGAAGCAGAGATCAATAAAAGCTCCAGAAGGCTTTTCCGTTAGTCTCCAGCCTTTCTTCGCACAAAATGATAAAGGATGAACAAGGGTCAATAGTGTGGTAGACATAACTCACACCTGCCTGCTCATTAGAGCTCACTTCAGTTACACAGAGTCAAGTGGCACTTTTTTAGGGGGTTTCTGTGTTTTTCTGGGGTCATTTTGAAGAGACCCTTCCCACCACCCCTTGGTTTGTTACCAATTCACCAAATCCTAGATATGAAAGTGGCCTTAGAAATCTTTTGGTTTAACTTCCTGTCAGGCTATATTGCAAGAATCTTTCCTACAATATTCTTAGGAGATGTAGATATGACAGTCTTCAAAAAGATGAAGAGAGATCTTCAAGACTTCTGTCTTTCAGAGTAAGTTTACCTGGCTCCCTGACCTATTCTTCACATGATATGAGATTCAAAATAAATCCTTCAAAACTATGGTATCTAAAACAGCCTTGGAAGGCAATCAAGACTGCTCAACAAATTGCCTATCGCAAAAATAAAAGCTCGGAGAAGGGAGGAGGTCAGCCCGCCTTGGTCACCAGTGTAGGACACGGTGAGCACAGCTGGACAGAGGTTCCCAGTAAATGCTCACTGGATACATTAATGAATGAAGGAGACCATCATAGGTATTCACAACTGTAACAACATTTTGTAACTTTACGTAATAACCTTAAATGATTTGTTCTATTGCTGAGGGTCCCCCGAGGCTGCAAAGACACAAGTTTTGGCTTCAGACCCAAAGAACTGTATTTTATACCCAAAACACTTGCTAGTGATACCAAAGGGACACTTCAAAACAGAGGAAATAAAGTGTGTTAAGCCTTGGACACAAATATGAAACATTAAATTAAATATTGGGATTGTAAAATTTTTTGAATTTTTAATTTTAGTTGGATCCTAGCAAGACGCTCTGTATATATGAACATTGTCTGCTCAGAAAGAAAATTAGAGCCTTAGTTAACTCACTGAATCCTAGACTGTAATTTTGCCACTTACAAAAAACCTTCCGTTACCCGCTTCACTGTTAAGGAAGTCAAAGATGGATAACCGCAGAGAACCCGCTATGTGTGTGGCACGGGGAAAGGCTCTTACAAACGTTGTCTTCTTCGTCGCATGGATAGGCACTAACTTTCAGAGAGCCAGGTAATCTAGACATCCAGATTTCTATTGAAACCAACAATAAGCCAATCAGGCAACACTGGTGTTAAATTTAAATTAAATGATCCAACAGCTAAATTGAAAAGAAGGTTTCTAACACCTAACACATGCCTTGCACATGTGTTCAATTAGAAGAAGTGGAGAAAATAAACATTGGCTTTAGAATATAAGAGTGAAAAAGACATTTTCCAGTCAAGTCAGAAAGATGATTTGATAGAGCTGGAGAGGGCAGGCATTTCAAAGGACGTGGGTTGTTTCCTCATGAACAACAACAAAGTCAATCTAAAGGCCCGCAAATGACTAGAATGATTCTAGAAGGATACAGGAGGGTAAGGATGGTCATCCCATCTTTAAGTATAAGAGGGCTCAAATAAAAGCGTCTTGTTTACTAGGACAGTTAAAAAGCAGAGTGCCCCCGAGCGGATTTGCCAGGAAGTCCTCCCTCCCGTCTCCCATCTTCCATCCTGTCTCTCCCTAGTTGAGTGGCTTCTTACTCCTCTTTTCATTCTAGGGGTGAACTGTCTTTTCAACAGGCGCATCCTCGTTTTTCCTCCCTCCCTCCCTCCCCTAGGGGCCATGATATAGAATTGAAGTCTTCAATTCTATAGTCCTTGATTGGAAAAGTTTATAGTTCTCCCCTAAGAATGCCTCAGCATCTTTTAACGAGCTTTAGTCTTGTTTAAAACTTCAAGGTTTTATAATTACTAAAATTATTTTGAAATTTGCTAGGTTCAGAAAACCTTGTTCTATGCCTCCATGAAATATAATTTGAAGATGGATTCCTGAAAAGCATGATTTTTACAGACCTGGAGGATATGTATCTAGGAACGCTTGACCACTTGGAAAGCCAATCATTGAATAAAAATAATAATAATAAATAGCAGGATGAAAGAAAAATCTCAGTATAGAAGATTTGGGGCAGATCAAACGTGCCATCACTGAGATACAGTGCCTCAAACTGTTACATTGCAGCAGGGTAAAGAATGAAAACCTGAAGCAGAAAAGAAAACACAGTTTGTCTTCATATAAGACATTTTTCAAAGGTAAAGGGAAATTCCAAGTGCTCGTTTGGTTTCAGCTATTGACCTACGTCTGAACTGCTCTCTCCTTAGTTATTATTGATTTTAAAATGAGAAGGAGGGCTTAGCATTTATTCATTTTTTTATCGCTCAATTGCCCGCAGGGAGTGGGTGCTGAGGGAGCAAAGGATAGTATCTTCCTGTCTCTGCAGCTTCTAAACTTAGAGACAGCCTCAGAGGCAAACGCCTCAAAAGGGAGCTCACAACTGTTGAGGTATTGCTGACCGAAACGACTTGTCCTGCTTATAAACATCAAAGAACAGAAAGCTGTGCTCCCAGATTCCACGCAGCGTCAGAGCTCTCATCAGGTCCTACCACGGGGCCAGATTCACAGTTCTGTTATTTGTTCCTCAAAATCAGGTCCTTTGTGGCAAATCCAATGAGCCCCACTCTGGCTCTGTTCTCCTGGGACCGGAAATACCTTTAGTTCTTAGAAAAACTTAAGCTTGAGTTTCCAAAGACATCTCAAAGAGACTGGTGAGTACATCCTCCACAAAACTGTGTTGCATCCAAAAAGCCACTGCAGTAAAAATAGCTTCCACCCTTAGAACCTGGCATTGATCAGATATTCCTCACACAACAGTTTGAAGAAAAAGCCCAGGTAACCTGTTCCTCAAAATTGTTTCTCTCATCTTTCTTTAGCAACAAAAATAATCGGATTCTTTTCTTTTTAAGAAACTATGAGCTTAGTTGATGAAGAACTGAGGAAAGTAGTTAAGATGAAAAAATAAAGTCTTCTCATTTTTATTTCATTTTCTCCTTGATTAAACTTGGATACTTCCTATGGAAATGCAGCCTCGTAACAAAAGTCTTCATTCCTACTATTTGCTATCTCTACGAAACTCCTAAGTAGAAAGGCGGAACCACACTATCTCCTCCGAATAAACTCACTTATCTATGTTAATGGAAAATAAGGTTAATGTGAAATAAAACCCAAATTATTCAAATATTTGACTGTAAATGTTCATGTTACCTCCGACCTATTTTTACCAGAGCTGCTGTCAAATTAAAAACAAAAACAAAATAAAACAAAACAACTTTTTAAAGATTATCTTCTATTCACTAATGAGGTCACTCCCTAAGTAACTTCCTCTATTATTCCAACCTCAAAATTCATAAGTCAAGCTTATGACTCAGCAAAATTACAAATTTCATGGACCTCTGGAATGATTTGAAGGTAGTGGGATTACAAATGTTACACCCACATATGCCAAGGGTGTATTTCCTGGCCTCCATCACATATTTACCTTTCCTTTACATTAATTGGTTTGACTCTCAAACAATTGATAAGATAATAAATATGTGGTTAAGAGCAGTTCAGCTCAATCTCCATCTGCAAGTTCTTGTGTATTTCACTCCCATTTCAGAAGCCCCTGTCCCTTTACTTACATTTTCCTACAGAGAAAATGTATTTTATTATTACAGATTTTAACCTGGCTTCCTTGGTGAATACTTCCTGGAGTATTAGGTCATTTCTTTTTTAACCATTTATAATTGAAAATTTCTTTATCTTGGATCCAGGCAGCCATCATCATTTGTCCAGTTCAGACCTGAAAGTCATCAGTCAATCACAGTGGTTCCTTCTAGGCCACAGTGTCTAGCACCCTAGATAACAGGCATTTCTCTTAATGTACCTCTTGTTTTCATCATCAAGAAACTCTCAGTGAGGGGCCGGCCAAGTGGCATAGTGGTTAAGTTCACTTGCTCCACTTTGGTGGCCTGGGTTCACCGGTTCAGATCCCAGGTGCAGACCTGTACTACTCGTCAGCCATGTTGTGGTGGCAACCCATATACAAGATAGAGGAAGATTGGCACAGATGTTAGCTCAGGTCAAATCTTCCTCAGGAAAAAAAACCCCTCCTTTCCCCTTTTTACTGAGAGTTGTATAATGAGTAATATTTAGCCAGGTCTAGCACTCTCTTCTTGGTCCATTTGGTTGCTTCTCCTTAACAATATCTTCCTGGTTGGAGAGTGTTCTCAGTAAATGCTAGGCACTCATACCCTGCTCTCCTTTCAGTTGCAGTGATTTAACACCTGTTTCATCCCATGAGTTTCCCTATTGGATGCTCAATTCTAAAGCCTGAAGCAGAGACCACCTTCCAAAAGGTGTCAACTCATAGAAGAGATCCACACCTTTGAAATACAAGTAGAAAAGAGAGTCTGGGAGGTTTGCTAGATTCTTAACTCCATCTCTGGTAGTCAGACCTTAACTTTCATTAAATCAAGATTCTTATATCCTCGCATCAGTGAGTCACTGAAATGTGGCATGGAGATAACTGTAAGCCTCATTTCCAAATACTCTGCTAATTTAGAGGCTCAAGAAAGAAATACATCTCCTGAATGAAACCCTTCTTTTAGCCCTAAAGGAGCTGGATGATATGACAACATACATTTTTAATGCAATTCAATAAAAAATCACTTAGTGCCATCCCTTTACTCCTGATCTCCTCCATGTGCTTCTTGGCTCAAAAGCTTTCAGAATTAATACAACCCCAGGGGGAAATGTTGAATTGTGCTCTAACTTTATGTTTGATATGGACTGAGTGTCTTTGGCCATGTCAACTAATCTTCTTGGCCTTAATATATTATCTATCAGTTAACTTTCTTATTAAATGGGTTTAATATTTTTTCTGTTGTCTTAATGGGATGGCAGAATAAAAAGGAAAGGATATTGTAAACTTTCTATAGATATAAAAGGTATTTTCTCAACTCACTTCAATAAGGACGGGGATTACCAACCAAAATTCAAGGCGCCAAGTTAGGTAGGAGGGATTCAGTGTTGACCAAGACATAGTTCCTGAACATTGCTAAGCTTCATTAAGATTTGGGGTTTAGAACAAGAGTTTAACAAAAGAAATGCAGGACGTGTACATTGAAACTACAAAACACTGTTGATAAAAATTAAAGAATATCTAAAAGAATGAAAAGACATCCCGTGTTCTTGGCTCAGAAGACTTAATATTGTTAAGATGACATATTCCCCAAATTGATCTACAGATTCAATCTGTAGAAAGGGATGGAAATCTGTATCAAAATTCCAGCTGCCTTTGTCACAGAAATTGACAAGCTGACTCTAAAATTCATATGAAAATGCAAGGAATCCAGAACAGTCAAAGCAAGCTTAAAAGAGAAGGGCCAAATTGGAAAACCAACACTTGCCAATTTCAAAACTTATTATTACAAAATTTATTACTACTAGAAAGCTACAGTAATCAAAACACAAAAGTGTAGTATAGCATACGGCTAGATATACTGATCAATGGAATAGAACTGATTCCCCAGAAATAATCCCATACATTTATGGCTGTCAGCTTGGGCTGCTATAACAAAATACCATAAAGTAGATGGCTTATAAACAACAGAAATTTATTTCTCACAGTTCTGGAGGCTGGGGTTCCAAGACCAGGGTGCCAGTATGACCCAGGTCTGGTAAGAGCCCTCTTCTGCGTTGCAGACTACAGACTTGTTACATCCTCAGATGCTGGAAAGAGAGTGAGCTAGCTCTCTGGCCTCTTCGTATAAGGGCACTAATCCCATTCAGGAGGGCTCCACTCTCTTGATCTAATTACTTCCCCAAAGGCCCAATTCCAAATACTATCACACTGGGAATTAGACTTCAACATATGAATTCTGGGGGGACATAAACCTTCAGTCCAAAACAATGGCCAATTGATTCTGGCAAGGGTGTTAAGACAATTCAATGGGTAAAAAATAACTTTTTCAACAAATAGTGCTGGGACAATTTGATATCCACGTGCAAGAGAATGAATTTGGATACCTACCTCACTCACACCATGCACAAAAATTAACTCCAAATGGATCATACACCTAAATGTAAAATCCTAAAACTTCTAGAAGAAAATACAAGAGTAAATGTTCACGACCTTGGGTTAGCAATGGTTTCTTTCTTTTTTTTTTTCTGAGGAAGATTTTCCCTGAGCTAACATCCACTGTCAATCTTCTTTTTCTATGTGAGCTGCCGCCACAGCATGGCCACTGACAGAAGAGAGGTGTAGACCCATGCCCAGGAACTGAACCCAGGCCGCCGAAGTGGAGTGCACTGAACTTAACCACTAGGCAACCACGGCTGGCCCAGCAATAGTTTCTTACACGTGACAACAAAAGCACAAGAAACCAAAGAAAAAAGAGATAAATTAGACTTCACCAAAACTTATTAAAAACTTTTATGTTTCAAAGAGAAACAAGAAAGTGAAAGACAACCAATAGGATTGAGAGAAAATGTTTGTAAATCACATATCTGACAAGGGACTTGTATCCAGAATATATAAAGAACTCTTACAACTCAACAACAAAAAGATGCTATTAAGTAATCCCATTAAAAATGGGCAAAGAAATGAAACAGACATTTCTCCAAAGATGTACAAATAACCAATAAATACATGAAAAGATGCTCAATATAATTATTCATTAGGGAAATGTAAATTAAAATCATAGTGAGATACCACTTCTCACCCACCACAATGGCTAAAATCACAAAGACAGACAACAAGTGTTGGCCAGGATGTGAAAAAATTGGAACACTCGTACGCTACTTGCAGGAAGGCAAAATGTTGCATCCACCTTGAACTATAGTTTGGCAGTACTTTAAAAAGTTAAACATAGAGTTATCATATGACCCAGCCATTCCACACCTAGATATATATACCCAAGAGAAATGAAAACATATGTTCACCCAAAAATGCGTACACAAATGTTCATAGCAGCATTATTCATAATAGCCCAAAAGCAGAAACAACCCAAAGGCCCATTAAATGATGAATGGCTAAATAAAATGTAGTTACAGACCCACAATAGAATATTATTTCACAATTAAAAGGAATGAATAATTGATACATGCTACAACATGAACATACCTTGAAAATATTATGCTAAATAAAAGAAACCAGTCACAAAGACCACATAATGTATGATTCCATTTATGTGAAATGCCCATAATAGACAAGTCTATAGAGACAGAAAGTTGATTAGTGGTTCTCTAGGACTAGAGGTGGGGGTGAAAAAACAAGAAGTGACTGCTAATGAATATGGGATTTCTTTCTGGGGTTATGAAAATATTCTGGAATTAGATAGTGATGATGTTTACACAACGCTGTGAACACACTGAAAACAAATGAACTGTACTTTATAAATGAGTGAATCATATGGTATGTGAATTATCCCCCAACAATGCTATTTAAAAAAATAATAGGGTGCTGGCCCCTTGGCCTACTGGTTAAGTCCCAAATGGTCTGCTTTGGTGGCCCAGGTTTGCAGGTTCCGATCCCAGGTGTGGACCTACACCCTTCATCAAGCCATGTTGTGGCAGTGACCCACATACAAAATAGAGGAAGATTGGCACAGATGTTAGCTCAGGGCTAATCGTCCTCAAGCAAAAAAAAAAAAGGGGGAAGATTGGCAACAAATGTTAGCTCAGAGTGAATCATCTTCACCAAAAAAAATATAAATAAATAAATAAATAATAGGTAGGAGATTATGACAGCCATTTAAAAACTAAAAAGATGGAGATCCATATAAACTTTTGATAGCTATTTGTGGTGAGATTCTGTTTTAATTTACACAAGCAATAGCATGTTGTGGCCTGCCTGATTTTGAAAGTCTAGTCCTGCTGGGAAGAATTTCTTAGGTGACTATTATGTGGTTTGTAGATGCTTCACCCAATTGCAGATGCCTCCCATAAAGCTGTCATACAAATTTCAAATACAGATCACTAGATCAGATATTGAAGACTGGGACGGATTACCCAAAAAGGACCATAGCTTTATTTTCAGTTGCCATTGTGTTTCCACGAGCTTCTTTTCCTGTTGTTGTTTCCTCTTGACGTCTGAATTTTCCTGTTGCATTATTTTCTTGTGTCTTATTTTCACTATGGGTTTGTTCTTTTTATCCCTCATAGCAACCATGACCCAAAAGTTCAATTTGACAGCAATTAAAATAATACCTTTACAGTGAATGCCAAATTCTCCACAAAAACGTGTCATAACACTACAGCAGCCATGAATTTCCCTTGCCTGGCCAGACACGGTGTTTGAAAATATGCTAAGACCGATATCTAAGAGTATACTGCCCATGTTTTCTTCTAGAAGTTTAATGGTTTCGGGTCTTACACTCAAGTCCTTAACCCATTTTGAGTTAATTTTTTTGTACAATATAAGATAATGGTCTCCTTTCATTCATCTGCACGTGGCTGTCCAGGTTTCCCAACATCGTTTATTGAAGAGACTTTCCTTTCTCCATCGTATGCTCGTGGCTCCCTTGTGGAAAATTAGCTGTCCGTACATGTGTGGGTTTATTTTTGGACTCCAGATTCTGTTCCTCTGATCCGTGTGTCTGTTTTTGTGCCAGTACCATGCTGTTTTGAACACTGTAGCTTTTAGTACAGTTTGAAATCAGAGAGTGTGATACCTCCAGCTTCGTTCTTTTTTCTCAGGATTCCTTTGGCTTTTGGCCCTATCACAAAACGGCCAACAAGCGGTGACCGCGGACGAGTCCGTTCTCAGGGTTTCTATTTCCTCATCTCTCCAATGGGGGTGGTCACACTTGCTCTGCCAACATTACAAGGTTTGTCAGCATAAGCCAGAGATAAGGAACGTGAACAACATAAAGTGATAAAGAAATAAAAAAACAGCAGCAGTGGTTGCTAACATTTAGATACAAGAGAAGGAAAAGATACCGACGTGAAACAGCCAACTCAGGCTCCGAGGCGTTCCGTTTCTATTGATTCCCTTCCCTGGCCCCAACCACCTTCAGCTTCCTTTAGGGACACCCTCCGTTCTGCATGGAGAAAGCCCCTCCCAGTAAAGTGAGTCTTCCTCTTTGTAGCACCGGCAGCTTGGAACCTGCTGGAAGCGTGTTGTGAAAATGAGCAGAAACCTGCTAGAAGCTAAAATTCAGCTTCCGCACGATCAGCCCCGGGCCAGCGTGTGCAGCGCCTCCCCGCGAGGCAGCGGGGGCTGACTGGCAGATATTGCCTGAACGCTCATTAATCAAAAGAGGCTTTCGCCCCGGACGCCCCTGGGTCTTGGGCAGAAAGAGACTCGGCTGCGGAGGTGTCAGGGCTGGGAGCTTCGAGGCCCTCCCCGCTCCCAGCAAGCGGCCGCGGCGTTAAATCTGACGCTCCCGCCCGGGTAGAGAAGGGATCGATGATGTCCTGGATGCGGGTTTCCAGGGAAGATGCTCCTCGCGGTCCCGCGCCTGCTCGGGAAGACGCCCGAGCGCTGGGCACGCCGCCCCGGAGCCGCGCCGCGCGCGTCTGCAACGCCGAGCCGCCTCCCAGCCCTTTTTACCCAATTTGCCTTCCTGCCGCAGTCCGGGCCCAAATTAGCTCTCTTCATTTGTGAGTGAGCACCCACAAGTTCCCCGGGCACGATCCTTCCATCTGTTCCCCGGGGGGAGTCCAGTTTTTCAACGATTAACCTCCCAGCCACGGGGCGGAGGGAAGGTGGCGGGATGAAGGGAGTGGGGCGGGGAGAGGCATTTTGCTTGTTCAAGGGCACCGAAATTAGCTGCCGACGCTAAAAAGGTGTGCTTCCTTCGGTTTTTGGCAAACAAATGCAGTGGGATGCCTGCTTGGCCGACCGCTGCCCCGGCCCGGAGCCCCGGGCTCACTTGGCAGCCTGCTGCTGAGTTTCAGACCGCAGTCCTGCTTAGCGTCCGCGGGGCTTCGCACCTTGCCAAAGTCTGCAGATGGATGGATGCTGGGCGCAGGCTTTCCCTGGGCAGGTTCACGTTGGCTTAGGCCAAAGCCCCAAACCTTCCACCTTGCGCCTCCTGTTTGTCTGCCCGCCACGCACCCCCCGCCCCCACCACCAAAGGACGTGCCCCTTTGGTAGTGTCGGGGCTCCAGCCGGAGCGAGGGGGAGGGCGCCTCCCTATCCCCTCCTCCTCATCCCCGCCGCGGCTCGGGGTTTTACTGCAGCAGCCGGAGGTGACAGCGACGCCTTAGCCTCCTCCGTAGCTCTCAGAGCCCCGGCTTTCCCTGCATCCGGAAAGCGTCCCCTCCTGAGAGGCTGGTCCCCGAAGAAGTGGAAACGAGCTGCAGAAAACCCAATTTAAAAATGTAGAAGTCGCTGGGCTGCATTCCTCCGAGGACGAGCCTGATCGCCCAGGACTGAGAGTGGCAGCGTGTGGGAAGTTGGGACCGTAGAGCAAGGGGGGAGGGGACTGGTGCAGCCGGCATTCTCTTCTGCAAGGAGTCGCTGGGAGCAGTGCGGTTGGACGCAAGTTTGCGTGGGAGTGTTTTCCTTTTGTCAATAATTAATCACCGGAATCAGTCTGGCAGAATTGGAGTTTTAGCAGTAGTGCAGAGGGCGGGGCCGAACACCTAACTCCAGGAGGCACCCAGGCGCCCAGCGCAGTGGGAAGCTCGCAGCCGCTGGGGAGGAGCCAAGCGTCGGTGCTCACCTAAGACGCAAGATGTACCCAGCCGAGAGGTAAGCATCTTCCGAAATATCTGCTTGAACCGTAAAGTACCTTTGGTAGGATAGAGTTCCTGTCTTTATAAGGGAAAAAATTAATACCTACCTTTAATACAATTTATCAGTTTATTATTTAACTGCATTAACATTTTAAGAATTGAATGGGTTTTTCCATTTGCCTTTAACTATGTTAGAAACTAAGATGTTTCACTCAACAGAAGCCAAACTTTACTTTTGAAACTTTCCCAGACTAAAGAAGAGAAAACTACTTTGTTAATTGCTTTAGTTACTTGTCATTGTGTAATAATTTGGGGTAATAGCTATTGAGGGAAGTATCATTGGGGTGCTTGGCTTCATTCTTAAATATTCACCTTTATCTGGTTTCATGCTCTTATACAATACTTTTTGCCCATAAGCTCCTTCAGGCAATAATACACACAAGTCGACTGCCCAAAGAGTGAAGACTTTCCAGCAAGGAATACATTTTTACATTTTCCCTTGATTATTAAGCAGAACGTATTTTCTCAAAGATGCTTAAGTGATCATTTATAAGTAACTAGACTTCTAAACCCAATGATAAAGGTATAGTTACCTTTGCTGTGGGGGTGGGGATGTGGGGGGATGGCTAGAGAAGGGTTTTAGATATGAGCAGAGATTCTAGAGCTGTTTCAATTAAGGTGACATTCAACTTGTTGGCAATTAACATATGAGGCCAGCCCATGATCAAATAATTAATGTGAAGAATTGTTAAAAGTAAATCTTAGCCCCAAAACTACGAATAAATGTATCAGGGAAGTTGGGAAAGTAGTTTTTCTAAAAGACTTTGTCGCACAGTAGTTCTTTTGAACTAAACAAAACTTGAGAAATATCTGGTCATTTTTGCTTGTGAGCTTATTAGATTAATGCATCAAAACTTAATGAGGTTTTAATGTCTTGATTTTCACATCTGAATTATTCCCGTGCCTTTTAAAATAGGCATCATATGACTTTCAATGGCTGTGCAAGTTCTCTTGACTTTGAATAGATTACTAGAGCAACAACAAGCTCTCATATGACATACACTGTCACCCCCATTATTCAAATATTTCTATACAACTATTTGCTTAGGAACAATAAATTAAGGATGGTCTGACTGGATATGAAGTTGAAAGTCAACTGGTAGTCAACTTCAATTGGTTTTCTTTATCCACCGTTTGTAAATTTCTGAATACTTTTGTAAAAACTGTCCTTTGTAATTCTATATCTACTATGTTGGCACAAACTATTTTACCACCAAGTATACAAAATGCAAAATCTTCATTAACAATTATCCAAATGGACTCAGCTTCCTGAATGGTGGTATGAGGAGCTCTGTGAACCCACTCTTAGCAAAACGACAATAGCTGGTGAAAATTACGGATAAACAACTATTTAGTCTCTGGAAGTTGTCCTGAGGAAATACAACAATAGAGAAAAGTTTATTTAAGACAGTTTACTAAATTTCAGTAAGAACAGCAATAGTTTGTAGAATTTGAGCCTCAACTCCCATTCCCATCCCCTCCAGCTGGGTGTGATGGTACTCCACTCCAGGTGGGTGCAGCCAAGGACACTGAGCTCCGTCTCAGCCTAGATCCCTGTATAGGGCTGTGTTGTATCCCTGGGAAAGCAGGCCACCAGCATCTCATCCACCTCAGCTTTGTGTTGCAGAAGCTCTCTTCTAGGCAAAAGAAGATGAGAAGTCTTCCTCCAACCATCCCCCATTCTTAAGGCAAAAGAAGAACTCAACAATGGAAAGACAGATAACCCATTTAAAAGTGGGGAAGGGATTTGAATTGACATTTCTCCAAAGAAGATGTACAAATGGCCAATCAACACATGAAGAGGTGTTTACACAGTCTTTAGTCATTATGAAGATCAAAACCACAAGGTACCACTTCACACCAACCAAAATGGCTATAATCAAAAAGACAGATAATAACAATTGTTGGAGAGGAGGTGGGGAAATTGGTACCATCAAATATTGCTGGCGGGAATGTAAAATGGTGAGTTGCTGTGGAAGATAGTTTGGTAGTTCCTCAAAAAGTTGAACGTAGAGTGACCATATAACCCAGCCATTCCACTCCTAGGAATGTATCCAAGAGGATTGAAAACATATGTCCCTGTAAGTACTTGCACAGAAATGTTCACAGCAGCATAACTCATACTAGCCAAAAAGTGAAACAACCCTAGTGTTCGCTGACTGATGAATGGATAGATAAAACGTGATATGGAATGGAATGATGGAATACTATTTAGCAATAAAAAGGAATGAAGTACTGATATGTGCTACAAGATGAATGGACATTGAAAAGATTATGCTAAGTGAAAGAAGACCACATAGTGTATGATTCCATTTATATAACATATCCACAGTAGGCAAATTTATAGAGACAGAAAGTAGATTAGTGGTTGCATATGGCTGGAGTAGGAGGTTGGAATTGGGGAGGAATGGACAATGACTTCTAAAAGGTACAAGGTGTCTCTTTGGGGTGATGAAAATGGTCTAAAATTGACTGGTGATGGTTGCATAACTGTGAGTATACTAAAAACCATTGGATTGTGTACTTTGGGTGAATTGTATGGCGTGTGAATTATATCTCAATAAAACTGTTTTCTATATATTATCCAACGTACTAAAAGGACAGATGGGTTTAGAACTTGGAGTTCATGAATCCCCAGGTACCACCAAACCAATAGTTTACAAGCGGGTTTTTCCCAAAGGCCACATTGAAATACATGAAATAATTAACAGTGGCACAGGTGTTACACAGCTATGTGATTTGCATATGTTTACAGACCTGCCCAGTCTTTCCTCTGTTTAGAAATAAGTCAAAAGTCATTAAAGCAGTTCTGTAGAGAATTCACTTGCAATGCCTTATCTTTTTGGACTCACCAACTCTTATTAATCCAAGCCCAGTGAGACCAGTTGTTCCTCCTGCTTCTAGATAAGTCAACTTCTTTATCAGTTCTTTAGGCCAGTAGTTGAGAGGCCACAATGGTGAGAGGGGGAGTTACCTGAATCTCAGCCAGAAGCATACTTGTCTGCCATGCCACTCAGGTTAGCCAGGTTTTGCCTACCTTAGATTGGCCCTGGGAGAACTGGGGCAGCCACTGTGGTTCTCAGAGCGCGCTGACATGTCGTTGCTGAGGAGTATCTCCTGTGATGACGACATCTCAAATACAGGAGAAGCTCCCAGATAATAAACTCTTGAATTCATCTTTTATGGTTTGAGTTCCCATAAATCGCCGAATCCTGTACTAAGAACCGTGGAATTGGATAATAATGCTTTGTTCAGAAATAGGAATATGAAATTGGTGAGTCTCCAAGTCTCATGGGGGCGTAAGCAGCACCTGAACTTGCTGCCAGGAGCAGTTATGGTACACTCAACCAAACCACACCCTCAGCTTTAGGGATCAGTAAGTCAGCCAGCATCAGAAACCCCGAGATTTCCCATTCTCACCAGCACAGGCTTATCTTTCCATGTATATGTTTAAAAGAGGATACCATGCTGATGGAAATGGTTCCATATGGTTTTTGATCATCAAAGCTTTTGTAGAGGTCTTTTTTATCATATTTTGTCGATTAGAAGATTTCTATAAAATAATTTTAAATGTACAACCAGCTGGCTGTAAATTAAATACATGTAGAAAAACTTGATCATAGTTATTATTTATTAATATTGCTTTGATCAGGATCAATAATTCATTTATTCAACAGATATTTATCATGCATCTACCTTGTAACAGGACAATTATAGGCTCTGGATGAGTAATAAACAAAACGGACAAAAATTCCTGCCTTTGAGAAGCTTAAATTCTAGACAGGACATCAGACATCAAACAAAAAAATAATAATAATGGGTGAATTATTGTATATAGTGTTGTATGTTTTATGTTGTTGTATATTGTGTAGTGTATGAGAAGGAGGTGAGGGCTCTGGAGAAAAATTAAGCAGGCAAAGGAATAAGGTACAATTTTGAACTGTGGCATCAAGCTAGGAAGTAGAATTATGTAATTAGGTAATGTAAAGATCACGTACAAACCTGGTCGCCGTGACTCTGGGCTGGGCCAGAAGGATGACCAGCTCCAAGTTCACTTCTCTTCCCCTTTGCTTAGCTTCCCAACAGCATTATTTTGCTACCTTGATTTGCTGCCTGTTCGCTAAGAAAAGTATTATATTAGTCCCAACACACTCCAAGCAGGCACAAGGAAGGCGTAACCTAATATCTGCTCTGAAGAACTACGGCCTCGACAGAACCCCACCTTGTGAGGACGGCAGTTCTGTTGAGGGAAATCATTCTCCCCGGCGTTCAGTTTTCTTTTGGCCTTTCTCTCTCTCACTTTGGCCTGGATTCTTGAGTCTGCCAGAGGATTGTGTGGTAAATAACTAAGAACCGCGTCCCCAAAGTTAACACATTTTGAAGAGTGAGAGGGTGGGGGAGGGGTTGAGGGGAAGAAAAATTTCCAGGCCATTCTGGAAAGGTGAGAGAGAACAGATCTTTCAAACTGCAGCAGGGGGCATGGAACCCCACAGATCAACTGGAAAAAAGAGGGAGAAAGCAACTTGCGCTTCTCCACTTTCCCAGACTGTCCCAGAATCTCTGCTCAGGGCACCTGGCTTAAAAGACACCTGAGGACACATTGTTCTAGTAAAATATAATGGGTGTGGCAGCTTTCCTGCAATAGAACTTTTAGAAAATGGCTTAAAAGGGAGCAGCAACTTGATTTTTTTAAGTCAAAAGGGAACATTTTGTTTCAGGCTTAGAGGAGAAGCATTTAAGAATGGTCAGAGTCACGTTAGAAATAAGTCAGAAGAATCGCTGTTACAATGGAGTTATTATGGAGCATTAGAATTCTCGTTCATTTATGTGACAGATTTTAGCCGAGCAGCCACTATATGCCAGGTGCTGGGGGAACCACACAGAGGGGGACCTGGCTGCAGAGACCTTTCTTTCTAGAGGTTACATTATATGCCTTTTGCTACAAAATAGTTGAAGCGCACAGTGATGAAGACAAGAACTTCTGACCTGCCTGTCCTAACACCCCCCTCCAGACTGGGCTAAGGCCGCCCTCTGTGCCCCAGAGTGCCTTACAGCACGTCTCACACGTGTGAGGATGCTTGCGTAACTGTCCCTTCTCCTCTCCAGAAAGTGGCCTGCGGAGAGTGACCGCATCAGTCTTACTTGTAATTTACATCCCGAGTACATGCTTGCTGAATATTTGACTGGATGGATGGTTGGATGGATGGATGACTCGTCAGGTCATGATCAGAGCTCTTTGCACTGAGAGGCCGTCTGGCAGAGTGGTTAAGAGCGCATGCTCTACATTAGCTGTGAGGCTTTGGCTCAGTTTTTGAATTTCCCAGTGCCTCAGTTTCCTCATTTATAAACTGGGTCTAGAAATAGCGCCTCCATCATAGTGTTGTTAAGTGAACTGCATAAAGTGATACACATAAAGTGGTCAGCAAAGTTCTGGGACATAAGTTGCTCAATAAATATCTGCTATTATTACTAATATAGAATGGGCAGTTTCCCGGGTGACAGTTCGCTACTCAAACATTGCGTCCTTGCCCTTTCAGCTTCATCATAAGATCTCAGGATGTCAGTTAGGAATTCCAAGCTAAAGTTTTCACTTTGCTCTCAAGATCTTTGAAAAGATTGAAAAGAGAATTTGGAGGGCCAGCCCGGTGGTGTAGTGGTTAAGTTCGTGCACTCCACTTCAGCGGCCCAGGGTTCACAGGTTCAGAACCCAGGCACAGACCTACAAGCTGCTCATCAAGCCATGCTATGGCAGTGTGCCACAGATAAAATAGACAAAGATTGGCACAGATGCTCGCTCAGGAACAATCTTCCTCACCAAAATTTAAAAGAGAATTTGGAAATGAATGTAAGTAAGATATTCAACAAGAAAATTAAAAGGACTAGAAAAAGAAAGAAGGAAAAAGCTCAAGATGGCATATCCAAAGCAGCTTTTCAGGGGCAATGATACCTCGACTGCTCTCACACCCACAGCCCCCCACAGACGGCCAAAGTACAGTTCATCTCTGTTCTGGAACATACTTGTGCCTCATAGAATGTCGTGGCCAGTAAGCATCAATAAGTGTTCCCTGATGCAGAAGAGAAAGAAAAGTGAAAAAGAATTTATTCAAAGCGGAGTCTTACCTAAACCTTTTTACCTTTGTTTCTTTTGAAAACTGAAGAATGCTCTTTTTGTGTAGGACCTTTAGCCAGAATTATCACAGCGCCTCCTCATATGCGGTCATCCATCACCTTCTCAATGAGATGAAATGCCAGCCTGTGAGCAACTGTGGACACCTAGCTTTAACGCCTCCCTCCACTTCCATCAGAGAATCCGCTTGTCGCCTTCCCCAGCCATGAGGGAATCTCATGTTTTGTTATCTTCTTCTAAGAATAGTAAACTCCTTCTCCTTTATTAACTCGTCCACTGAAGAGTATTTTAAAAGTAAAATTAGCTTAGAGTCACTTTATTGGTAGGAAAAATTAGGCATAGAAAGAATGTGTCACTGACCCCAATACTTCAGTTACCAACGCTTTTTATTCCTGAAGGCTGCAGATACTTCATCTACTCCACAAGGGAGAGCTCAGTCCTTAAATTTTTAATAGGATGTTTTATTGCCTAAAACTTTAAACAAAGAAAAAAAAATCAATCAGGTTGGCCTACTTCTGGTTTTGATGGACAGGAAAATCAGGTTATAATTTAGGACAAAAATGTTGTTCTACAGGTTTCCTCCATTTAGGAGGAAACAAACACGGATGCAAACAAAAAACAGGTGGTATGGTACCTTGTGGACTGTGGGTGAATTCTTTCTCCCAGACTCATGAAATCACCATCTTACCCACTTATACTTACAGCATACGTCTCTGAAAGGTTCAAAGTAGTCACCTGAAAGGAATCTCTTAGAAGGAGAGGAAATAAAATGCATGTAGAAAATAAGAGGAACAAATAATAGTTGTGATAAAAGTTACCATCTTTGAGCCCTTACTAAGACCAGGCACCTTTAAGCATCCTTTACCAATGTTGTGTTGTGTTTTGTAATCTTCACGACGACGCAGAAATAATGATTCGTCTCCATGTTAGTGAAGACATAACTGATGTCCACAGACATTAAACAACATCCTGAATATCACACAATAGCAAACCCCAGTTTGCCAGTTTTGAAATCCATACTCGTTTATTAGGGCAAAAAAAAAAGTTTAATGAAGCAAATCATTCTCCAGTGGAATATTGAATTCTTTTGTAGAAATAGGGATGTTCAATTTGATGAATCATAGTAATCTCTTCTTAAAACCTTCCTCCTGATTGATAACAACCCTCAGAAGGTGCTGTCCAGCCTCTTGAGCAGTTTCCGTAATGAAATTCTCCCTACTTCAACCAGGCAACCCCTTCCCCTTTAGAGAGCTCTTATTGTTTAAAATTTGTCCTGAGATTCACCTCTGAGAACGATAAAACAATTCTAAACTTCCCCTACATGACAACCTGTAACACCATTTAAAACCTTTTAGATCTTTTAAGACCTCCGTGACACATTCTTCCCACCAAATCCTCTCACAATGTTTCCCACTGGGAGCCTTCCAGACTTTCTCCATCTAGCTTCCTATGGATGTGCTCGACTTTCTGGAGTGACCGTTTTCAACAGCTAGGAGAATGATGCTAATCAAAGTCCAGAACTGTAGCCCCCTTTTCTCATCTGTGGCACAGTACTTCTGTAAATAAATAAGAATATTGGTGCTGTGGTCTGAATGTGTCCCCCTAAAATGCATTTGTTGAGTCCTAACCCCTAAAGGTGATGGTATGCGGGGGTGCCTTTGGGAGGTTCTTAGGTCATGAGGATGGAGCCCTCGTGAATGGGATTAGTGTTCCTATAAAAGAGGCTCCAGAGAGCCCCCTCGCTCCTTCCACCATATGAGGACATAGTGAGAAGAGGCCAGCTGTGAACCAGGAAGAGGGCCTTCACCAGAACACAACCATGCTGGCACCTTGGTCTTGGACTTCTCAGCCTCCACAACTGTGAGAAGTAAATTTCTGTTGTTTATAAGCCACCCAGTCTGTGGTGTTTTGTTATGACAGCCCAAATGGACTAAGACAATTGGATCACTTATTTGTTTATCTGCCAACCATTTCACAACACTGTTGACTCATGATGAACTTGAAGGCAAGTAAAATTCCTTAGTCTTTTTTTTTTTTTAAAGATGGCCACCTGGGCTAACATCTGTTGCCAATCTTTTTTTTCCCTCCTCCTTCTTCTCCTCCCCAAACCCCCAGTACACAGCTGGATACTCTAGCTGTACGTCCTCTAGTTGTATGCGTGACGCCACCTCAGCGTGGCTTGACGAGGGTGCTATGTGCACACCCAGCATCCAAACCGGTGAGTGCTGGGCCACCGAAGCAGAGCGCGCGAACTTCACCACTCAGCCGCGGGGCCAGCCCCTTCTTAATCTTTTTTACTTAAACTGATCATAGGCCACATTTTCCCCATCTTACCCTTGGACAATTAACTTTTGTAACTGAAGAACAAGACTTTATATTTCCCCTAAAGTTTTATCCTCAGTTTTCTTGGAATTCTGTAATCTGCTAAGACTTAATTCAGACGGGCAAAAATGCTACAGTGGTCAGGACGAAAGGCAGAGGCCTGGGCTAACCACTAAGCACCCACTGACGATCTTTATGATGCTTCACCGATTACAAAACGCTTTCGCAAACATTATTTCATTTAATTCTTACAACCGCCCTCTGAATAAGGTGCTATCATCATTATATATGTGAGTCAAAGATTCAGAAAGACTATCTAACTTGCCTGATGTGACAGAGCTAATAATTGACAAAAAACGACAATAGAGAAAACAAGACTTGGGGCTTCTGACTCTATTTCCAGTGCTTGTTCAAAGACAGATTTTTGAATACAGTGATTAAGCTAATCTCTTTCTCCTTCTTTTTTAATCCCCCATGGATATCAACAGAGACTAATTAAAATCAAGAAACATTTTCAACAAATAAAATCTCACTCAGGAGCCCAGTATACAAAGCAGATTAAAAGCAGGCTGCTCTGATAGAAGCAAGGTGGAGGGCTCTTAGCCTCTGTCCTTTCGTCCCACCTGGGGCCTCCCCTCAACCTGCGGTAAATGGTGATGAGGTACCTGATAGTCCCCAGAGCGCATTGGGAAGTCATTAACCAGTGGCATGTCCTCAAACTATAACCTTCTCTAAAAATAATTTTTAAAATAAGGCTAGCTTGTCATGCTGTGTTTTTATAATACATTCTAGAATTTTGTGGGAGATCATCCATTTAAGAGGGTTAATAATCTTTGAGATGGAACAGAATTGTTTTAAAGTTTGAAGGCATCTTTGGGTTTATTTAATTGAAATCTTTATTTCACAGATGAAGAAACAGCCACCTAGAAAGGAGAAGTAGCCCGCATAGGATCATTCTGCAGAGGAGCAAGGACCAGAAACCAGACCTGGACCCTCCTAGGCAGGTAACTTCTGATTATATCGTGGAGTCTTGCTTTTAGAAATGTGACCCTTTTGATTACAACATGACTTCTTTAACAAGATGAAGCTGCTGGTTCTCGCTTAAGCAACCAACAAACATTTATTATATACTTGATATTATAATGGGATTTGAGATGATACAAAGGAGTAAAATGTAGCAATTCACTTAAGTAATAAGGCCTTGAAACAGGGTTCTTAGCTTACAGACACTATAGCCTCCTTTAAAGTGTATGCAGAAAAATGTTTATGCAGAATTTGCAAACATTTCAAGGGGTTCGTCGATGCCCACAGCCCCACCACGTTCCTGGTTGAGAACCTCTGGCCACCCAGTGCACGTGCCAATGTCAGGCTGCACAGCACCAGCTGCTATCTTATTTATGGGTCTGCTGCTTAAAGGCTGCTTCTGTTTCGGTGCCCTTCATATTTTATTTAAATAGAGCAGCATCTTATCCCGGAAGACTTCATACAAGAGAGGAGTAAATATTTTAATAAGTGTTTAATTAACCAGATGGGACAAATTAAGAGAGAAATATGATAAAATGAAAACATTTTCTTGCAAAAAATGTTAACAATGAAAGTGAGGATGGTCAGTGTTCATCGTAGAACATTCATTTTCTTTGTATTTCTTTTATTTTCAAGAAAGCAAGAAAGGAAGGGGAGGGGAGAGGAGAGGAGGGGGAGGGGAGGAGAGGGTGAAAAACCTAGACGACCACTGGCTGCCCGCCCACTTTCATTAAATCTACAGTAATTGGAAAAAAGAGTGGGAGGTGTGGACAAAAATAAATAGATTTATCTTCTGAATAATAGTTTCTTAATCCTTCCCTCTCACTACAATGTTTTAAGAGACTTATGGTTCTGAAACAGTTGGCAACAATTTCTGCATTTCAAAACAGTTTGGGAACCTCCCATATTACGTTAAAGTTACTGATAACCAGGCTTGATTTGACTAACTCAGAAGATCCTTACTGAACACTTAGCATTGTAGAGAGCTGTTCGAGGAGGCGGTACGGAGTGGCAGAAACACCAGGTCAGAGGGAGAGAATCCTAGGACTGATCCCAGGGCTGTTTCCTCCTTGGCTTCTGACAAGAAGCAAGGCACAAAAACTTAATGAGCCTCAGTTTCCTCATCTTTGAAATCAAGTAACATATTTTTTAATCTCCTTTATGACAGCCACACCAGAACTGTATAAACATTCTGAAGGACAGTCTCTCTCTAAAAGTGGCTTCTAGTGCTGAGGCGGCATCCCACATGCCACAACTAGAAGAAGCCACAACTAATAAACATATGCAACTATGTACGTTAGTTGTGGGGGGGGGGGGGGCGGGTTTGGGGGGAAAAAGGAAAAAATAAAATCTTTAAAAAAAAGTGGCATCTAATTTAATAACTGATAAAGTTCACGTTGTCTGCCTTAAAAATGATCTCATTCTCTTTTATTCTTTTATTTTATTTTATTTTTTATTTATATGCCTGGTAGTCATAGCCTTAGCAATGGTGTAGTAATCTGTTAGTACAGTGTGTAGTAATTATAACAGTTAACATTCATTTAGCCCTTCCTGAGTATTATTCTAAATACTTTACCCTTTTTAATCTTCCCACTAATTGTCTGAATGAAGTTCTATTATGATTCCTGTTTTCCAGTTGAGGAAATTGAGTCCGAGTGGTTGAGTGACGTAGCCAGGATCAAACCTAGACAGGATCCAGAGCCAGAGCTCGTCACTACTCACCATGCCGCCTCTCAGCAGGATTCTCACCCAGCTCCCTATGTGGTCACAGTGGTTGGGGCTCAGTTTCTTCATCTTTAAAATAGGAATCGTTTAAGTTAAGCATCTGGCCAGTGCCTGCCACAGTGGTACTTAATAAATGCTGTTTCTGTTCCCTGAAGAGAATTCCATATTTTAAGATTTAAGATTCCACATTTTAAGTGTTTTCAAGGAAGACATCTGAATTTGTTTCCTAGGGCTGCTGGACCAAAGTACCACAACATTGGTGGCTTAAAACAAGCGAAATTTACTCAGATAGTTCGAGAGGCGAGAAGTCTGAAATCCAGGTGTCAGCAGGGCTGCACTCCCTCCAAGGCTCTAGGGGAAATGTCTCCCTTGCCTCTCCCAGCTTCTGGTGGTTCCAGGTGTTCCTTGGCTTATAGATACACAAGTCCAATTTCTGCCTCTGTCTTTGCATGGACTTCTCTGTGTCTCTCTTTTGAAGACACTTGTCATTGGATTTAGGACTGACCTGGGTAATCCAGGATGATCTCTTGCCAAGATCTGTAACTTAATTACTTCTACAAAGACCCTTTCCCAAATAAGGGCACATTCACAGGTCCTAGGATGTGGACATATCTTTTTGGGGGGCCACCATTCAACCTACCACAATATCTTAATCCAAATATCTTTATGTCTTGGGAGATTCCCTCTAGTATTCTTGACAGACAAGCCCACATTTATTCAAAGAGGGAAAAGAACATTTCATCTCACCCAGTCTAGGACTATAGTTAAATTGGTTACAAAATCTGTTGGTTGAAAATATTTTTCTTAATATGCTCAGTTGCCATTAGCCTTCTCCACATTTATGTAAAAATCAAAAAGCTCTTATGAAACAAACAATTGTTACCCATTTAAAAGAACAAGCTTGGAGCTCCGCATTTCTCTACTTTTCATTTTCCACTAGAAGAATGCAGGCAGCCATGCACTTCAGAGCAGGTGAAAGAGAATGAGGCCAGCAGTGACATCTCCATGCTGTTTTTCCCAGGAGAATGAGAAATCCACTTGGTAGATTGTCAGTGACTTTTTTCTTTTAGTAAATCATTTAAGTAACTCACTTCTAAATACAAAATTGCAAAATCTAATTAGAGTAATTTAATTGCCTAAAGGCAACAACGTATTTTGACATAACTCTATAAACTCCTGCCTTTCCCTTCCCACTTCCTCCTCCTCCCCCTACTTCCCACCCTGGAAACTAGCTGACCTGGAATGCTAACCAGCCCGGTAGGGAGATGTCCCTTGATCTGGGGGTTAGCAGAGAGAACACCTCAACAATGCTACGTCTGTCTCCACGAGCCTTGGAGTTAACCCAACTCTCCACGCGTTTTCCCAAAAGCAGCCATCGCTGAGACACAGAAGCGGCTCAGTTGAGGGCAATGAAAAAGCAACAGGCTATATTACTGTTGTCACAAAAATCACACCTATGAAAGTTCAGTGTTGCTGGTCACCAAAACAAGAAAAACACCAACCTCGTTATCAGAAGCTTTCCGGACAGTGTAATAAGAAGGAAAGAATGAGCCAGAAGAATTAGAAGGAGGAGGAGGAGGAGGGATAGAAAAATAAAGAAAACAAACAAACAAAAAGTTTTGTGGGCAAATCTATTCGATGTTATAAAAAAAAAATTGCAAAGAAAACAGAAAACTGGTATTAGAAGATACCACTGGAAGAGTCTTGGTTGACCAGCTGCCTGTGCAACCAGATTTCCTTTGGCGGAACTCGGGAAGAAAGCTCAGCAGGGACGCTTTTGACAAATCAGGATGGCAGTAACTCACCTGCCTCGCCTTCAAATTGTTCCCCGGGAAAAAAGTCTTCTGTTTCTGAAGACGCATCAAATATAACGATGACAGGGATGAAATAAAGGCCCAAGTTTTCATGGTCAGGCTTCTAGCTCCTAAGAAAACCGAGTCCTTAGAAACAAGCAGTAAGCAAGTAGTTCCTTTACCAAATTGTGGGTTCGATGGCCAAGAGCTGGGCAAGAAAAGAGAAAGGCAGAGGTGTGATGATGTCACGGAGTACCGTTGCCAGGAAAAGGATTTGTAATGACAGTAGAAAAGGCGTTTCAGCCACTTTGCCACTCTTACTCCTTTTTAAGTGCTCTGGGTATTGGGATCTTATGAACGTCTTATTTCACATCCTCGTCAAACACAGCTAAGCATATCGTAGAATTTATAACTCCCACAAGTACTGCAGGAGATTAAGCTACTAGGATTTCACTGATGCCAAGATGAGCCTAAACATGTCAGCCCTCCTCTCAGAAGGTTCTTTGTAGTTTAGCAGTTCCCAGTTTTCCTCTTAGATCCTGAAAGCCAGGAAGAAGGGAACCCCGATTAGGACATCACAATTTTTATCTGAAGACTTTTGGGATTATCTGTTTACCCAGCTTTGGATGGTACACCTATGTGATTTTGCTAGACTAGTAAGGTCCCACTACAAATTGAGAATCTCGATGACTTTTTAAAAATATTTTTTGCATGCCATTTTAAAGTGTATTTTTAAATTTCAGCGCTTCATAATTTTTAGAGTTATTCATTGACATTTACAATTTTTTAATTGCAGTAAAATATACATAACATAAAAAGTTCACCTTCTTAACCATTTTTGAATGTACAGTTAAGTAGTATTAAGCATATTCACATTGCTGTACAAACAGTCTCCAGAATGTTTTCACCTTGCAAAAGTGAAATGCTGTACCCATTAAACAACAGCTCCCAGTTTCCCCTTCCTCCTGCCCCTGGGCACCACCATTCTGCTTTGCTTCTGAATTTGGCTACTCTAGATATCTCACATAAGTGGACTCATAGAGTATTTGTCTTTTTGTTACTGACTTATTTCCCTTAGCATAATGTCCTTAAGGTTCATCCATGTTGTCAGGATTTCCTTATTTTTAAGGATGAATTATATTCCATTGCATGTATATACCACATTTTGTTTATATGTTCATCTGCCAATGGACATTGGGGTTGCTTCCCCCTTTTGGCTCTTGTGAATAACGCTGCTTTAACATGCGTGTACATTTAATGACTTTTAAAAAAATGATTTTTAATGATGTTAAGGACATTGTTAGTGTTGCAGCTCTGTTTGCTTTTTCCTTCTAGAAACAACTTGGCAGTCCTTGGGAATAATATCTTCAGAAGGAAAAAGCTACCCAGAAGCTATACTCTCCTTTTTCATTCTTCACAGGATAACAATTTCTTTTTTTTTTTTAATAAAATAGTAAACAATAAGCTCATCCTAAGAAGTGACATTATAGTTAAAAACCTGGCCCAGAAGCCCTACTCTCCACTCCAATATTGGCAGAAATAAACAGGGGTACTTGCCCTGTTTCTCTATGAGTAAATGAAAGGACACCGGGAACAAGACAAGGTGTATTATCCCCCTGTTACAAATTTCTCTTCCTATTCATAGCATCTCCTCAACATTCATGTACTTGCTGCTCTTTTTTAGTTTCAAAATATATATCTTCTTTCTGATAGCCACACAACATTGAGATTGATATAATCTGAACTTAGTGTTTCCTAAATTTTTATGAAATTTTCTATTAAAGTCAAATTCTAAGTTTTCTTTCCCAGCCGGAAGTCCTTCAGTTATAAATCCCTCTGGAGTCTGTCAGAAAATGCCAAACAACAAGGACAGCTTTGAAATTACAGTTACTCAACACACACCATGTTTCCCAGAGGCCTCAGTTGGTAGTTGGGCTGGAAATACATGGTTTCTGTTGCTCTGCTTCTGTTAGTGGTAGTGAAAATTGGAGGCAATAAAGTTGGTTCAGATAGCCACAAAAACACTCTGCTCCTGCGTATAACTCAAACTGACACTGTGCCAACAACTTGGCTAAATTTTTGATCAGAATTTTTCCTTTTAGTACGTTATTTCAGTAACTAATTTCTAAGTACAAGATTATCAACCTTAATTAGAGTAACTTAGTCGCCTAAAAGCAGTAACACGCTTTACTTACAATTATTTGTTTCGTCCTGTCTGGGAGTCTCTTGTCCAACTAATTCATGAATGCGTAAAAAAAAGTTCCTTAAGTGCCCTATGGTTGATTGATTTTCTCCTCTGGCTTTGGTTCATTACAAACTTTTAAGCTGATTTTTATAGCACCCTCTAAAGACCTGGACTCCAAATCCATCACTTCTGGTCTGCCTTCTAATATTCACTCTGGTATCAGCATGAGGAAGTGCTTGCCAGAGGATGGGTGGAGAGCATTCTAAGATGGAAAGGAAATTTCCAAGAAAATGTTAAGCGAGGATGGAACTTTCTGTGCGACACAGAAAACATTGGAGTCACTCACAGAAAACCTATAGCAAGATATCTGGAAACTGGGAAGCCAATAAACTACTGCTGTGCCTGATTCTTACCTGGACACAATGTGAGGTTTTGCCATTAATCATATGAACTTTGTGAATCAAATGGTGTTCACATAAAGAAGCAGCTTGTGATTAGGTCCCCAAGACAAGAACCATCACATAAGGTTGTGCAGGGCACAGCCCACACAGTGGTATGTGGTGGCAATGCCCAAGACACATTTGAAAATTTGTTTAGAGATTGCATACCTTTCAAGGAGTGGTTTGTGGTAATGGCTACATACATGCATTGTTTTATTATTTTAATGTACTAGGCAATTCAACGAGCCAACATAAATAAGGGCTGAGGGTTTTTTCCTCCAAAATATACAAAGCACTCCATTGTTGAAGTAATCGTTACAGAATATTCCACAAAGACTCTTTGACTCTATAATTTAGTAGAATCTTGCAAATAGTTTAAAGTTGTGCCAATCCACAAGGAACAATAATAAACACTACAATTACTATGACTATTACTGTGACTATTACTGTCACTTATAAAGAGCTCACAACCTTTCCCTCTGCTCCTTACCACATCTGTGAGACAGACTTAGAGGCAACTATCAATTATCTTCATTTCACACAGAGAAGCTGTGACACAGAAAGATTTTAGAACTTTCCCAAGGACACAAAATCGAATGAATGAGTGAAGGAATTTTTCAAAAAAAGGAAAAAGTAAAGAGAAAGGAAAAGAGAAGAGAAGAAAACAGGTCTCCAAGTGTTCCCATCCTGGGATTTTCCATTACAAGTACTTTTCTACCTATCAATCTTAAATTATTACTTACCTAGAGTAAGCATTGTAAAGGCCATTTTAATGGGATTTAAAACCCCTTCACAAGTGTTTTTTATTCCCCACAGAGTCCATGAACTTTTAACAGTATGAGGAAATTAAAAAGCATTTGTTATATTAAAAAAAATTTTAGTGCCAGCTCCCTCCCATCCTACAAAAAGACAGATTGTACTGAATTTGCAGAAAACAATCTGTCTAAAACTCATTGCCTGAAAGCAGACAGTGAGAGTTCATAAGTACCTTGTATGTGCCCCACATTGTACTATGGAAATATTAAGTAAGTACAAGTGTGGTCCCTGCCCTCAACAATCTTATAATCCAGTCAGTTAGCCAGCCAGCCCACCAGCTCACCAGCCAGCGTACAAGTATCCCACGTTCCAGGCACTGGTGATAAAGAGACGACTGCAGCATAGTCCCAGTATGCAAAGGCCTCATTGTCTAGCGGGGAAAGAGATTGTACATGGCTAATTATGATACAGTGTAAGTGCTGAAATGTTGCTGCAGTGGTAACACATACAAGAAACAATTTCTTTTACTTGGAAGAGGTGGTCTCCTGAGAATGTTTCATAGAAAAGAGAATATAGGACCTAGGCCTTGAAAGTAAATAGAATTTTATCTAGAAGAGAAGGGGCATAAGGACAGCTCTAGAAAAGAAAAGATGATGAACAAAAACAGAGACTTAAGAGTGAATGGAATTTAGCAGGAGTTCAGAGACGATTCTGGAGAGGGGGCAAAATCACACCGTGAAGGGCCTTAAATGAATGTTTCATTTCATATGAAATGGAGAGCCATTGAAGGGTTTCAAGCAGTGAAATGAATCTGTAATTTTAGAAAGCTAATTCCAGCCACAGCATGGGAGACTGTAAGGTGAAAAGGAGACAAGCTGGTAGGCTATTTCATTAGTCCAACAAGAGATAGAGAGAGTCCACAGCACTGCCCAATAGAATTTTCTGCATTGATGGAAATATTCTATATCCATTCTGTCTAATATGGTAGCCATGAGCCGCATGTGGCTATTGACCACTAAAAATCTAAATGGTGTGTGCCTAGTGGCTGCCATATTGAGCAGTGCAGAGACATCATAGAGAAGCTGGCATTTAAGTCTTAAAGTAAGGTTTTTCCAACTGCAGGTTGCAATAGGTGGATTAAGAAATCAAGGTAGTGGCTCACAATTAGGGTATTTTTTAATGAGCGAAGAGAATAACAAAGAATACAGTAGAATTGAATTGAATCAAATAGAACAGAATAGAAAAGAAAATTTTTAACCTGTACCATCACAGAGTATGATTTTGAGAGATGTTTGTTTTGGTCATATGCCTGGATCACAATGTAAAATGTATTTGTCCTATCTATTGTGTTTAAAAAGGTCTGAAAGCCAGGCTTTTGTGGAGGGGTATTATTTACTGTGTTCAGAGTTATTAGGAAGAGTTTTCCTGAAGGGCAGAACAGCATAAGCTAAGTTTATTAGAATTTGGAATAGGGATAACTCAGGACCTTTCAAGACTTTCCTAATTATTTTTTTTGCCTTCAGAAATTTTTAATATATGTTATTGTTTAGAACAGTTTTAGATGTACAGAAAAATTCAGAAGATAGTACAGAGAGTTCCCATATACCCTGCACCCAGTTTCCCCTCTTAACATCTTACATTAGTATGACACGTGTGTTAAAATTAATGACCCAATGTTGATACACTATCATTAACTAAAGCCAATACTTTAGCCAGATTTCCCTAGTTTTTTTTTTTTTTTAAAGATTTTATTTTTTCCTTTTTCTCCCCAAAGCCCCCCGGTACATAGTTGTGTATTCTTCGTTGTGGGTTCTTCTAGTTGTGGCATGTGGGACGCTGCCTCAGCGTGGTCTGATGAGCAGTGCCATGTCCGCGCCCAGGATTCAAACCAACGAAACACCGGGCCGCCTGCTGCGGAGTGCGCGAACTTAACCACTCGGCCACGGGGCCAGCCCAGATTTCCCTAGTTTTTACCTAATATCCTTCTTCTGTTCCAGGATTCCACCCAGGATAACACCTTATGTTTAGCTGTCATGTCTCCTTAGGCTCCTCTGGGCTGTGACAGTTTTTCACACTTTGCTCGTTTCTGATGACCTGGAGAGTTTTAAGGAGTCCTGATCAGGTATTTTTTAGGATGCTTCTCTGGTGGAATTTGTCTGCTGTTTTTTCTCATGGTCAGACTGAGATTCTGGGTGGTTGGGAGAAAGAGCACAGAGGGAAAGTGTCATTTTCATGCCATGATATCATGGATACATACTGTCAATGTGCTTTATCATTGTTGATGTTGGCCTTCCTCAGCTGGCTGGGGTAGCGCCTCAGTCTTCTCCACTGTAAATTTACTCTTCTTTATCCCCCTTTCAATACTGTCCTCTTTGGAAGGTGATCACTCTGCTCCTTTTTTAAATGAATGAAGAAAGATTGAACTTGAGCAACTCATATTGAGTTCTTTCCAAAGAAAGCAGCTTCTGAACACAGATGCAGCCTCCTTTACATACAGCATCTCTCTCTGCAGCAGGCGGGACACTTTCCTCACTCCCCAGGTTTTCACGTTCCAAATATGAAGCACAGAAAGAGCTGAGTGATTGACATGGAATCCCAAAGTAAGTTGAGAAGGGGTTAACCCAAAACCGAGCACAGGTCCTTCCCAATTTTCTTTTCAGCCCCAGATTCTGACATTTGAGAAGTAAATTTAAACCAGAACGTGTTAGGGGATGTTTTCCCCAAGAAGGAAGATTCATTTTTAGCTAATGTTTAGGAAGGAAAATACCTTACTGAGAAAATCCCGTAACGTGCAGTACTTTCTTTAGCGGAGGAGGGCTGCAGGGTCAAGTCTTGCGCAGTTTTCCCAAGGTAAATTCCACGCGACCAAATCGCCTGCCGCCCATCTTTCCTTGCACTTGCCTAACTTTCCACCATTCTTGTTGCGGGGGACAGAAAACAGCGGCAGAGAACTTCCTGAGCGAGCCCAGCCTCTCCTTGGGCGACTTCCCTGCATGGTCCCCTTACGGTGCTCTCGTTTCGTGACTCATACATGTGGGCTCATGTGAACGTGTGGGAGGCTTTTAATTACTCTATTTATTCTAACTTTCTTCTCATTCAGGCCAGAACAAAGTCGTGCCCCTGAGTCATGTGGGTTGTAAGTCCCAGGTGGTCTCCCTCTCATTCTAGGATACGAGATGAAACTTATCTCCTTCCCCACTGTATACAAATCCAGTGAGAGAAAAACATGATCATCTGGTTTTTGTTTGTTTTTTGATGAAGATTGGCCCTGGGCTAACATATGCTTCTAATCCTCCTCTTTTTGCTGAGGAAGACTGGCCCTGAGCTGATATCCGTGCCCATCTTCCTCTCTTTTATATGTGGGATGCCTCCCACAGCATGGCTTGATAAGCAGTGCATAGGTCCGCACCTGGGATCCGAACTGGCGAACCCCAGGCCATCAAAATGGAGTGTGCCAACTTAACTGTACACCACCAGGCTAGCCCCCATTACCTGTTGATAAAAGGGCAATGACATTCAGAAATAAAAAATAGTCACTTGTGCTCCAATCAATTATGAGATAACTTCTTAGGAGGCTTCCAGTCCTTACTCTTTTCCACTGTCCCTTCTCGTGAGTCCCTGTCGTTCACTGGATTCGGATAACCCTTCCCCTCTTCCTCCCCTCAACCTGGCAGAGCACTGCTTTGGTCTTTTATCCATGCTAAGATGTACATTGCTAACAAGAACCTTAGCTTTTGGCAATTCCCAGTAATATTTGCAATAAATAGGCATTCAGACCTTCATTTGGCTGGAGGAGAATCTGAACTGTGGGGTTTCAGGAAACAGTCTTGAGTGAGGGAAGAATAGACTCTGGGGAAACAGAGAGGATGGGGCTGAGACCTCCCAGATATCCTCCACACCTGATTCCATTGTCCTTGCTCAACTTTGAGTCTTCCAAAACCACAGAAAACCTCCATTGGAATTTCTACTTCTTTCAACCATTATCAATTCACAAAACACAAGATATTCCCCGCCTGGTCCAATCACTTCAATTCAGTTTAGCAAACCAATTTAATGTCAACCAATTTCATATCAATTCAGTGTTAGCCCCATAGGCTTGGTCTTTTTCTTTAAAATGAGTGCTTTGGTCTGGGGGATCACTACAGTCCATCTAGCCACTAACATTCTAGGATTCCACTTTAGCTACCTAATACATATAGTAAATATTATCTAGAATATATATTGGTGGAATACACTCAGTTGAATTATAGTCCTTGAGGGCAATGGCTATGACTCTCTCAGTCACCTATGGAATCTCCAGTTCCTGGTGCAATTACCAGTATGTGAATAATTATTTTCAACAAATAAAAGGGAGGGAGGGAGGAAGGAAAGACTTCTCTAGTTAGAGTTTCTGTCCCTATTTACACCTCCCATCCCTTGACTTGATTCTTTGCTTGCTAATCCTCAAGCAATTTCTGCTAATCCTCACAGCAACTCTAAACAGTAGGGATTATTATCTCCGTTTTACAGGTGACGAAATTGAGGCCCAGAACAAGTAAGTAACTGGGCAAAGGTCACACAGCCAGTAAGTGGAGGATTCAGGACTTGAACCAATGTCTATCTTTATTCCCAGAATCATGCTGTGCATTATACAAATGCAATAAAAGCACTTTCTAAACTACAAATAATCCTAGGAAAACATAAATTGTTTTGTTATTATTATTAGAGAACTCTGAAAAATCAAATCCATTAGGCATCTTAGAATGTGGTACTACACTGGTCTTCCAGAAGAAGGAGACTTTATCAGTTTTTTTAAAACAATAGTCCAGAGAAAGCCTTTCCTCAGGCTTCACAACCCGGTCGTTCAGGTAACAGCGCTGACCTCTGCTCCACCCTCTGCTTCCAACAGGGGGCTTCAAATCTCTGTGTCCCACGGGGGCTCCAGGCCCTGCCCGTTCACCTGAGGGTGTCACCACACAGCTTCAGCTGTTAGAGTCCTACATCCAGGCCTCTGTGCCCCTGGAAACATAACACTGTCTGCCTGGGCAACGCCACCTTTGAATGCACAACCTGGTTAAAGATCCAAGAGGGTTTTAAAAATCATCAAGTTTAGAGGGAAAAATTTTTTAAAAAGAAACAGACTACTCCCTCCATATACGAAAAATCATCTTTTAAAAACACATAACTTGAAACGAAGAGATTCATGGTGTGCTTAAATAAAGTAAACATTTTAAGTTCTCTGTTTAGCTTTGCTGGGAAATGGTATTAGGTCTTTAAGGAAGTATGCAAATTAATTTCACATTTCACTGAAAAATTAAGACTTTAAGATGTTTGCCGTCATCTGGTTCTAGGTCACCTATAGATAATTAACGTCACGGCATTTCTGTCATCTTAGTTCCCCAAATTCAGTCTCTTCTAGCTTCCTTCCCAGCACCTTCCCACGTCCTTTCTTCCCAGTTAATGCTCCTTCCTGGCCCCTCGTTCACTGCAGTTTGTCACATGGTCCAGTTTGCTGCTGCCTAGAAGAGCATCTCCTGTCTGCAGTGCCGTTTTGGGATAGATTCCTTCTGAAGCCATTACTATTCAGAAGAAACCACATAGTAGCACTCAAAATGTATTTGTTTAATGAATGAATGACTTCTCCTATCCACATTACTCATCTTAAATTGTCTAAAGTGGTTTTTTAAAAAAGTCTTACATGTAGTCCCATAGGAGATTTAAAAATGGACTCAGAATGAAGTAGAAATATATTACCTAAGTACATCCAGAAGCGAAATATAGTGCACATTCTAACAATAGGTTGTAGCAGATGGTTTACCAGTAATAACCAACTCTCTTTCTTCCCACCTTTTCATAAGAAGAAACAATGACTAAACAATCTTTAAAATTGCTTTTCATCAATAAGGGAAAAAAGAATCAAAGAAAGGGGAGAAATCAATGCTTTTTTATTGACTGACTCAGACTTCTTGAGACTGAGGTGAGGTGTGACAGTAAGAGCACTTTTTACATGTCGGAGCTGGCGATGGAGAGGCTGGGAAGTGATTCAGGGGACTGTAGAGACTGGCAAGAAAACGATGTTTTAATCTTAGTTCTTTAACTTACTAGCACGATGTAACCATGGTCTTACCGGGTATCCGCCTTCCAAATATGCTTTAGATCTGTCGTTTCCTTGATTGGTTGGTTGATTGCTTGATTGATTGATTGATTGAGTTTTACAACTTAAAACAGTGAACATTGATTATGTCACAGTTTCTATGGCTCAGGAATCTGCGCACAACGTCGCTGGGTGCCCCTGGCTCAAGGTCTCTCACGAGGCTGCAGTCAGAGTGTCCACGAGGCTGCTCAAGCCAGACATTTGACTTTGGAAGAGAAAGCAATGGCCAGGCAATTAATTAGTGCATTTTTAAAAGCTAAAATTTATAGGGAAAAAGTCAATGATATTTATTTCTAAATGAGTAACATCTCATTTATAAAAGTGAAGACTATTAGGAATATTTTAAACAGATTTTCAGGTTAATTCTGATTGAGTAACGCCCATGGGAGAGCAGAGGCCTAGATTTTCTGAAAACATTGGTATTCAAAACCATTTCATCTTGGCTTTAGAATGTGGGGAAGGCGACATGTCCATGTGAGCTTAGAGCCTCGTCTTCTCAAACCCCCCATAGCATTCCCCTGTGAAAATCCTCTGGAGGCCCCTCATTCACGAGAGAAAGACAAAATACTTAGCCTGTCCAACTCGGCCCTCAGTGCTTGGCCTCACTCTGGCCATCCCCTCCTCTTCAGTTTTCACATACTCCCAGCCTCCTTCCTGAGATCTCTGTGCTCCTTTCCCTGCCCCCTTCAACCACCTATCGGGCTCCCTCCCACCTCTAACCTTTGCACACACAGCTGACCCCTCTGTCTTGGCCATTCTCCCCACCTGACTACCCCTTTTCTCTGTTTGACTTAGATCATCCCTTGGATCCTGTTTCAAATATCTCTTCCTCAGAGGCGTGCTCAGACTGGATCAGGTTTCTTATAGCGCCTTATATACTGCTTTTTCCTTTAGGGCACAATGTAGTTGATAATTATACATTTGTGCATATTATTTGATTGCTAACTGTCTCCCCAACTGGACCAAGTTTCCTACGGGGAGGGTCTGTGCCTGTCTGAGCCGTCTTTCTCCCACCTTCACCCAGCACAACCTGGAAGTTGATACCTGATGAATGGACCCTCATGGTCCTGATCAGTTACCTGGCACCGCCCTAAACCCTGTCAAGGTAATGAAGAGGAAGCAAGGGTGGGTAACCATGACTGAGATTTTTTAAATTAAGTTTAGTTTGAAATATACAGTTGTCTAGTGGGACAGCCTAAAAGCTTAAATAGTGATAACTCTTACTCTTCTCTGTTTCGGCCTATCAGTGGAAAATCTTAGTTGCTTGGATAATATCACTCACTGAAACTATCACTCCTTCTGTCACTCATTTCTTCCAAGACCTTACCCTATTGGCCTTTGCTCTTTCTCTGCAACCAGAGCTAGGAATGAAAAAGAATGTTGGAGGTAACTTCTGACCAAGGTCCACCTACCAGACAAAGCATTTAAATCTAATTACTTAGTTCTCACTCTGGCTTCTAGGAAAGAAGGGGGGCTGACTTTTCATAGAGAAGAAAACCACTTCAGTTTGTGTTAACTTCTTCTTTGGATTATCCTGGCCATTATTACAGAAAATCGCAACATGGTAACACAAAGACTTTCCATTTTAAGTTTTTGTGGAAATTATCCTTATCAGAAAGAGTTACTTATTACCAAAGCACACTGTTGAAAGTCAACAATAGTTAACCATATCCCAGTTAGGTTGGGACTCTGAGTGACCGATCTATAATTATTCAAGTTGGTTACTTGTCATTCATTCATTTACTCATTCGTTTATCAGCTATTTACTGATGACTGTCTTTGTGCCAGGCCTTAGGATCCTGGGTCTCCACGTAGCCTGAGGAGTAAGGAGAACGCGCACAGGTCAGCTTGTTTCTCCATGGACACCCGCCGTGTCCATGAAAGTCCGCAAAATCTTCCCAAGAATCTTTTTAAGAAATGATAGATGCTCTTCCTTCTAGGAAATTTTACATGTAGTTATAACTGTGGTCCTATCTGAGGGCCAACAAAACATCTTTATGTGGTTTTCATAAGTTCTCTACCCAAAAACCAAATGACCACCCAAAGGTACACTTTGGGCTTCCCATTTGTTTTGGAGGTTCCCAAGATCACCCACATATTCAGTGACTCACTAGAAAGACTCCCAGGACTCCACATGTATTTGTACTCACAGCTGAGGCTTATTACAGCAGAAGGATATACATATAAGAGGATCAGCAAGCAAGAAAGACCCAGGTGGAGTCTGAAGAAATCCATTCACAGGCTTCCGATGCTCTCTCCCTCCCATGAGTAGACACATCGTGTGCTTCTTTCTCTACCAGCAAAAAGTGCGCTGATGCATGTCCAATGTTTCTGCCCAGGGAAATCCATTAGAGACTCAGCGCCAAGGTGTTTATTAGGACTGGTCACGTGGACACCCTTTGTCTGGCAATTACCAAAATTCCAAACCCCTAGAAAAAAGCAGGTGTTCACCATAAATTACAGAGTTTGCACAGTCTGGGTGTAGTAAATCACTCTTATCCACTAGGGAATAGAGAGAGCATTCCAAAAGCCAAGTTCCCAGATGCCAGCCAAGGGCCAAGCTTGCAGGCAGACCCTTCTAAAGGGAGCAGCCTCAGGCTTGCTAATTTAACACTTTCCTGCACACCATGATTTAAATCTTCCTCCAGAATATATGTGGTATGAAATAGAAAATTCACTTTTATCTCTCTCTGTATACATGGCTAAAGAAAATGTGGTCAGCCTCAATTTTTGGATATTATTATGACTAGAGTTATTACTAGCAATTATCATTTTTAGATGAATATTACTCTTATTAATAATGTTGCTATTAATTCTAGTAGTAATTATTAGTAGTAGTGGCAATATTATTAATCCCTATACTTAGTACATTGTTTATTAATTCTATGTAATGTTCATATTAATAATCCAGTCAATGATCATTAGCATTTTTTGAAAGGTTTTAACATGCTGAGATCATGAAAATCTCAGGAGATTCTGTTTTGGTTCCTTATTTGAGTTTTCTTCTAATCTATTACCTTCTTTAACAGGACGGACTTTCTGCAGCTTGAAGGAGCCAACCATGGATTTCAGGCGTGTGAAGGACTATTTCTCCTGGCTCTACTATCAATACCAAATCATTAGCTGCTGTGCTGTCTTGGAGCCTTGGGAGCAATCCATGTTCAATACCATCTTACTAACCATTTTTGCCATGGTGGTGTACACTGCCTATGTTTTTATCCCAATCCACATCCGCCTGGCTTGGGAATTTTTCTCCAAAATGTGTGGCTATCACAGTACAATTTCTAATTGATCTTGTTTGCATTCTGTGAATTGGCATTGCACATGTATATGTTGCTTACAACGTATTGATTTAGGTGAACACTGTGTCTTCTTTCACTATCTGATCTGAAAAGCTCTCTCTTGTCTATGCACTCTTATATCTTGCCTGAACTTTGAGATAGATGTCTCTTTAGGTTCTTTTGTACATGCAACATTGTGCATCAGACCGTAGATAATGCAATGACCTTACCTCACCTACTGTATTCTCTCAACTTAAATCTATGACTTTAGATTTCTTTTTAATCAGGAAATTTCATATAAAATTTTTTCTGGAAAGTAGGCTCATAAGAGAACTACCAGAATCATAATTAAAATGCTCCCTTGGTACCTATTCTATAGTAAGGGAGATATTTTTAAAAATTTGCTCATAGGCTACTGTCAGAAGTATCCTATCCTTGTTTACAAAATGTAAAAAGATGTGAATAAATTATATGGGCCCCTAAAGTCTTATTTTCTAGTAAATTGGTGAAACCTAAACTTCTTTTACTTCAAGTACAAAAGAATAGGCTGGAGGCAATTATCTCCTTTCAGACATGGTTCAGGAATTGTTTAAAATGCCTCTAAAAGTCTGGCTTTATAACAGTCTAAAATCAACAATGTTGATTTTAGATAACCCAGTAAGTATTATAATACGAAATAATTTTTAAGTGTAAGAAACAAAATATAATCAAAGTAAATTCAGATATTGTGACTTGTGATGCTGTCTTGCCTTGCATGATGCTGGGGGAAAAAGAGAAAAGAAATTGCTTTCTTTCTGTGCTTTCACTCAGTGGAGGGGGTGGGGGGAAGCATGTATTGGGGCTACAGGAAGAAAAGCTAATAAATAGGCTGGAAGTAATATTCTACCAGCAGGAACTCGACAGCTCCAGTTAAATGCTTTGATATAGTGGCTCCTTTGCAGAGCAAAAGAAAGATTTATTAAATTTCCTTCAGTGTTTATCTTAAAAACAAATACGAGTTTTTAATTATATTGCCGAATTAAATGTGAACGTCAGAGACCAAACCTTGCAGTTTTTCTTTCCTCTCAATAAATATTAATGTTAGTAATTCTGGAGGGTAAAAATGTAAATAGTTTTTGGATAATATTTGCACCCTTGTTTGTGTTATAAAAAAAAATTTCCAAGGACAGCTAGAGACAAAGATGTTTGGCATGCCAAATTAACTTGCATGTTTGTTAAAAAACAAAAACATGTTTTGAAGATACACCAGATCTGAACATGTATTCGTTGATTTTTGCAAAATAAAGTTAGGTTTAATTTTATAAATAAAATAGCCACCTCCAGATTTGCCTGTTCCTCATGTTGCGCTAAATACCTAAGTGCTTGCATCTGTATTTCTCTGCAAACTTATCGTTTCTTACTAATCCAATGCAGCAACTGATCTTAAAACGGTAGGGTGAAACTAACATTTCTCAAGGGTCCTCTCCATGGTGGACGCGTTTTACATGTTGAAGTAGGTATTAAGGTCTCCCAGTTACAGGTAAGGAGCCTGGAACTTGGAACAGGTACATTTCTTGTTCAAGGTCCTTTAGCTGCTAGTGGCAAGGCAGGGAAGCAAATCCAGCTCAGGATATTGGCCACATGGAAGCCCATGGGAGGACAACGTGAGCAAATGAAAGTTGATGGGTGGGGGTCTCCAACACGTTAGAAAGCAGAACCCCACCAAATAAAAGGGGTGAGGGTATGAGGAGACGGCAGAAGTGAGAGGAACAACAAGCCTACATCCCAGATTCACTTTTGCTCCTTGCCTGGGTGCTATGTTCACCCATTTCTATGCTGTTCAGGCCCACCCATATGCCTATTTTGAAAGCTTTCTTTCACTTTTAAATATTTTCACAGAGGAGTCTCAGGCATGAACTTGGATGCACTCTCAGTTCACAATGATTCCACACCCTTATATACACGGACCCCTGCTAAGGACTCTTGGAATTCAATCACAGAGATAGTGCGTTGACCTTGAAATCCTCCTTCTAAAAGTAAGAATTAAAGTAAATGTGAATAGACACAGTAAAGCTTAATAAAAGATATTGCAAAGCACAGCCCCAGGACGTCACTTCAAAGTAAGCATTTCCTCTAAGCAATCAAAATAATAAATACAGGGTCCAAAAAATATAATCAAACATAGTTTGGAAATAACCTATCTATGTGCAGAAGGGCGAAAGCTCTACCTGCCTTGCCTGCCCTGTCAATCTAGCCTCAGCAAAGGTGCTCTTTACCTTGACCAAGGTTAGCCTAGACTAGAAACACTTTTTAAATCCTTTTCCTTTGCTCCTATTATTTGTATATTTCAATGATTTGTACAGAACTTTTTTTTTTTTTTGAGGAAGATTAGCCCTGAGCTAACTACTGCCAGTCCTCCTCTTTTTGCTGAGGAAGCCTGGCCCTGAGCTAACATCTGTGCCCATCTTCCTCTACTTTATATGTGGGACGCCCGCCACAGCATAGCTTGCCAAGCGGTGCCATGTCTGCACCCAGGATCAGGGCCGGCAAACCCGGGGCCGCCGAGAAGCAGAACGTGCAAATTTAACTGCTGCGCCACCGGGCCAGCCCTTGTCCAGAACTTTTAAAAGAAGAAAAGCCAAAAGTTTCATGGTTCAAATGGGCTTGCATTTGTCACTCACTTAAACTAGGAATCATAAAACGTTCCTTCACTGGTATTGGCCAAGACAACAATTGCTTTTCTACTTGTGCAGGAAAAAACACAAAATGCCAAGAAATCAGGCAATTTTAACTTCAAGATAACATTGGTGAGCCTTTATTAATAAATTGTGTGTGCCAAAAAAGTCACTGGTCCACATTTTCTACTTCTTTCTTCCTCCAACACTAACATACTCAGGCCCTCTAGCTAGTAGAGCATGGGCCCCTGGAAGGCAGGAAATTAGTCCTTATTCCTGAAGCTCAGCATTTATATTGGGCCAACCTCAGAATGGACAGCTTCCAGCTATTGACCAAAAGAATAACATTCATTCGTTTATTCATTCATTCAACAAATGTATTAAAAGCCAACCATGTACTGATGGCTAGATAGAGGAATGGAGATGTCAACGAAAATAATCCATAACCAATCTATAAATGAAAATTTGGGTGAGTTTATTCTGAGCTTAAATTTTAGGATTATAACCCGGGAGAGTCTTTCCACAAAGGAACAGAGCACTCCAAAGAAGTGGGGGTATATAGAGTGGTTATACACCCTCAAAGAGTATGTTTCACATATGATTGAAATGTCCCTTTTACAATAGTCACGAGGCTGCTCTGTCAGCACAGCGATTGATGGAAACGGCAGATAGGTCTGCTGTCTCAGTGAACGCCGCGGGGTGGCAGGTGTGTTGCCTCGGGCTGGGCGGTCACAGATGAGCGCTGCAATCGGTTCCCAGCCTAAAGAAAGATACTTAATGTTTAAGGAGATGCCAACGTTGGGAGGGGGAGAGAAGTTGCACCTTTATCTCAAGGGCCTTTGCTCTTGCCATAGGGAATCTCTAAAGCAGATATACAATGCATGCTCAATGGCCTCAGTCAGGCCCTTTTGGAAAGACAAGGTCAGGCCGAAATAGGTTTATACCAAATGGCTTCCTCATATATTCCAATATATCCTATTACTTGCCATTTTTATTTGTCAGAGAGATGGCTAGATATGTGATGAAGAAAGCACAGTAGAAACTAGGTGGTAGGTATTCAGGTGTTCGTTGTAAAATTCTCTTTACTATATGTTTGAAATTGGTTGTTAAAAAAACACTGGAGCCAAAGTCCACCATGTGCTAGTCGGTGAGCTTGCCACTAGGAAACAAAGATGAATGAGACAGAAACATCCCAGAATTTATGAACCACACAATTTGGTAAGCAAGATGACACAAGAAAAAAATAAGCGAACAAAATATTTACGAACTGTGATAAGATCTTATGAAAGAAATAGCAGAGTGCTGGAGAGAAAGCAACAGAGGGCTGGGGAGGGCGGAGCCCTTGGGGACTGCGTTACAGTAAAACTCAAACTTCTCTCATCGCGAGACTGTAAGCAGGGGGCTTAAGGTGTGGGGGAGGGGGTGTCTTTCACACTGTAAGACGATGACTTGGCTGTCCTGTGAGAGCAGATGGGGCAGGACAGGGAGACCCGATGCAGACGAGAGCTGGACCAGGTGGTGGCATCAGAGACAGACAGTCTGATTTGACATATATTTTGGAGCTAGAAAGTCAGCACATCCTGCTTATAGTTTGGATCAAAGGAGTAATTCCATTAAATGCTCAAAATCTTTTTCTTTAAATATCTAACCCGCCTAACTAAGGAAAGTTCCCCCTCATTTAGGTAAAGTTATTTCCAGAGCCGATTAGCTGCCTGTAAGAGGGGACAGAACCTTTTTGAGAAGTTGAAGGAAACAATCTTTATATATTTTTACTGTTTTTTCCAGCTTTTAAAGCTTCACTGTGTCTCGAGAGTCTTTATACTTCTGATTGGAAGAAAGGACCCCAATTTTCCAGCACGAAACAATGTTCTTCTCTCAGTACTTCGCATCATCAGAACTGAGGAGCCAAAATCTCTCTCAGTAGCGTGATTGTTCCCAGGGATTAAATCATCTCAGCGCTCCTCTAGAGCCTGCAAAGGCTTTGAGAGCGAACGTCAGGGTTTGGGTTCTCCTTGATTCATTGTTGAATTATTATGCTGACAATAATGAAAGTTATAATATTGAGAAGATTTAATGGTGGGGTTAGGGGCATGGCTGACCAATTTTTAATTTTAGTTATTTGCTTAGAAATTCTAAGGAAATAAGAGGCAGAAAGAGTTCCAAAATAAAATTATAGTTGCCTTTACTATAACGACGGAGCCTATTTCTGTAGCTTTTTGTGAGCTTTTCTGAGCAATGACGTTTTCTATCGACAGTATTTACACTTCTGATCATTTCCATATAAAATTCAAAATTCAAATTGCTCCTTTTTATTGTTGTATTTTCATTTCTCTCTAACAAAGACAGCACTTAACCCACATGTCTGATTGTTGGGGTGGGGGAGATTGCAAAACAGGGGAGCGAGCCCCCTGGGTCCCACCCTCCCAGCCTCCGCCTGGCGCGGCCACACCCACGCACAGCAGATAAACTGCCTGCCGGCATAGCCCTCATTTCCAGGCACACTGCGAAGGGGAAGGGTGGAAGTTCGAGTTGTCGCTTAGACTGGAGAAAGGGACAAGGAGGGAGAGGAGAAAGATTGGGGGACGGGAGGGAAGAGGAAAGAAGGAAGAAGCACCATCCTTTTGTTTTCTAAGTTTCTACTGGGAATGCCCCACTTCCAAGTAAATTGCAATTCTTCTTCTCTGTCCTTCTCCCTTAAAGAAATTCCCTGATGTCATATATTTTTTTCCCCACCATGAGCGATATCTAAATGTTTTACATCTTGTTCATATTAATATTTTAGTTTCTTTTGTTAGAATAATTCACTTTTGCCCAAGGTTAAAATAAATCTTCTGAGGGACCAGCCCAGTGGCCTAGTGGTTAAATTCCCATGCTCTGCTTCGGCGGCCTAGGGTTCAAGGGTTTGGATCCCAGGCTGTGCACCACTCATCAATCCATGCTGTGGTGACATCCCACATATGAAATGGAGGAAGATTGGCACAGATGTTAGCTCAGGGACAGTCTTCCTCACACACATACACACACACACACACACACACAACTCTTGTGAATAGCTAGGCAACTGATCTGCTCTCCATCCTCCAGTAGGTCTCGTGTCTTCCCTCCTCTATGGCCTGGCTTACAAGGTTCCCTCTGCCTCACCCCACCCGAGACCCCACTCCATCACTATTTCTTGAGGCTCAATAACCTCATTAGAAAATGAGGAGGTGGAGTTAAATCTCTCCAGAGGTTCTTCCAATTAAAAAGTCTATAGTCTATGAACTTCCAGTGACTCCCAGCATTTCAGCTTCCTAAAGATGTCCCTGGTTATTGATAGGAACCTGACCTTTTTCTGACATTCTGTGGCCTCTGTAAGCCTGGCACTAACCATCATTGTTGTGGGAGAAGGCTAATATAGTCCATAAATAAAAACAAGCAAACAAACAAACACACAAACTCCCAAAGAGCAGCCATTCAGTCCTTTACCTGAGACTCAGGTGAGAAAACCTAGGTCATTCACTGGGTGGCAGGTTTGTGGGACAGGCCTCCCTGGGGGGTTCAGCTTGCATGTCAGCAGCCACCCCTACTCTGCACCCCCTCCTCCCATCCCCCCACAGTCCCTCAGGCTGTTTAACCTCCTCATTTCCCTTACCCTGCACCCTCTTACACGCAACCCAAGGAAGGCTTTGCTGTCATTCTCTGCACCCTCAATTTTTACCACTGAATGGGAGGAACATTGAAGCCGGGTACCTGAGGGGGAGTGTAAATATTAAATCAATTTGCTGTTTTTCCTGTTCAACTTGAGGGGTGACACAGAGGTCTCGAGGATTTGTGAGCTTGTTGTACAGGAGAAAGAGAACACCTTCAGGGCGGTTGCGATCACTGGGTGGCGGGATGGCCGGCCCTCAGCAGCTGGTGAAGCCCGGAAGTCAGACTGCCCAGAGGCTGATCAGGAGTGACCCCTTTGTTTCCCTGCAACCCCTCCTGCCAAGCGCCTTAGCTCTGTGAAACCCCCCCTGCTTTCTGTTCTTGGAGAGGTGGATTTGAGTGAACCCAGGCTCCCATCTACTCGTTTTGGCCTATCTGTATAAATCTTTCTCCATCTCCAAGCACTGGTGTCTCAATGTTTGGCTTGCTGGGCATCAGGCACGTGAACTTCAGATTAAGGGGTTCAGTATCAACGTGAGGCATTGAGGGTGAGGAGAATTGGCTCTAAGTAGAATCAAAAAAGAGGGCAGCAGTTCATGTCCTGATCTATCCAGTAGGCAAAGTATTAAATCAGCTAACTATCAAACATAACCTTCTGGCAGCTTATCTCTTGCACCTTGTTATGCAAAGGCAGTACCACCCGCCCAGCCCTGAGTTTACATTTTCCTGAACCAGAGAGTGTACCTGGCTCCAAAAAAGGAGAGGGAAAAAGAAAACTCATTGCCCACTTACGCGCATTCTGTGCCTCTCCTGTGTCAATTCCCACAGAGTCATGCGGATGTCACTTCTGGAGAGAACAGGTCACATTTTTTTGCCCCATGTATTCTTGTAAAAGCTCATGAAATGAGCAGATTGATGAATAAATCAGTGTACTTTTACAATTCCTGGTGAGGAGCCATAGAGTCATATTCCAGACATGCTTCGTCATTAGAATCTGTATTGAGTGATTCACCTATAAGGAGAGTAGGTGAAGGTTTTAAGAAATTACTGACCTGCCCTTGTATTCTCACAACTGTTGCCCCTGCTCTCTTGCTCCTACATTTACTCTCAAAACAATCCCCCCATGGGCACGTTAAAAAGGAGGAGGATACAAAAAGGCTAATTGACGTATCTTCTCCTCGGGTACCATACCATATGTTCTCATCGGCAGCTATACGTTAGAATCATCTAGGAGCTTTAAAAACTGACAATGCCTGGCCCCACCCAGAAAAATTAAGTAAAAATCCTTGGAGGGGGCCCCAGCACCGTAGTTTTAAAAACTCCCCAGATGATTCTAACATTCAGCCAACATTAAGAACGACTTTATCAGGGTTTCAGTGAATGCTAATGAAGTCATTAAAATCGAGCTTAGAGCTGGATGCGCCACTTACTCTCTCCTGTTTGCTGGGTTCAGTGAACATGTCTATGAAATGGTTAAAACTCCACTGTTTCTCTGGACAGTCTTAATTGTAGCAAACACCACTCCCTATAGTTCTTCAGTAAAAGTACTCAACACTCCCATAGGAGCGTGAAGTACTAAATAGTTGAGAACATCACACTCCCAGTTGGATTTCGTTCCACGTAATGATGTCTTCAATCATTTCATCATGCATCATTTAAAAGCAGTAAAATATCACGATTTATGCTTATAGGCATGAAGTTCTAAGTACACTCAGTCTGCTGCTGATGAGCCTGGTGGAGCTTTTTCATTTGCAGCCTGAACATAAGATAATGCCACAATAATTTGGCGAAGCCAGATAGCTAGTGCCATCAGCACTGCTGCAGAGCGTGCAAGGCTTCCTCACTTCACTAGAATGTTGTCGGGCATCTCGTGGATGAATGACTGTTCCTTGCTTCCTTTTGTTTTTAATTGCTTGCAGTTCTACGTCTTCAGTGTAATATATAGATGTATATGATATTGTTAAAATCAAAAACAAACAGAGCCCAGCCTTGGAAATTCCCTGAGCAGACAAAACCAGTTTAGTCATACAAGCAAAGCTTAATTTAGCTTATTTTGCAAGACTAACTTGACCGGGGTCATTTCTTACTGATGCCTCTGGAAATCATAAGCAAAACTTAAACTGTTTCCCAAAATTGATACGAGGTAACCACCAACCAATTCTCTAGCATTTAAGAAAATTCTAATATTATAGGCAATCACTGTGAAGAATAAACAGTCCCGGCCTCCCCACTGTATAAACTGCTTTACGACAATGTACCCCGAGCCTCATCCCATGTTTTGGGTTGAGTGCTTCCAGTTCTCAAACTGTCTTCTTGGTGTGTGCACAGTAAACTTGCACTAATTACTACTTCGGTGATTCATTGGTTTTATTTCTGCTATTTTTGAACTTTTGACAATATACATACGCACATACATATGCACACTCATATATACGAATATATGTATATTTTCTAACCATCTCGAGTTACACCAGTGTAATGGGTGGCTGAAGCCACTCTAATGAGAAACTAAGCTAACCAAGTGATATGTGTGATAGGAAAATAAATATCAGTCATGTGTGATGGGAAGATAAATACCGACTAGAGAGTAGAAAAACTCAAGTTCTAGTTCTTGCTTTGGCCAGATGTGTGTCACCTTGAGCAAGCCTGGGAATGGCATGTGTGTTTTTATCTTCTGGTTCCTCCAATCATTGGCAGGGCCTCCCTGGGGGGCAGTGTTGAGAAGCATTTTGAGGCTGCATCTGCTCCCTGGAAAGAACACCATTATCAACATGTCAATGGCTGCCATGAGGTCAGGAGAAGGGAAATGGAGCTTAAGGTCTACTGGGCCAAAACCAGAGAATTCCCTTCCCAACCCAACGCAGTGGATCGAGACCAGTAGAGAGAAAATGACAACAACTATTTACACCACCTTAACTCCTCATCTTTACATCCATATAAAAATGTGCACAAACATAATGACATACAACTGCCTTTACCAGTCATGCTTATCCTTCAGCTCCTGTTCAAATCCTACCTCATCTGCTGGGCCAACCTCATGCCGTAATAACAAACGGTAATATTCACGCAGCGAGTACTACGTGTCAGGCACTCTTGTGAGCCTTTGCATATATAAAATCCTCACAGCAACCCTGTTAGGTAGACACTGTTATTATCTTCATTCTGCATGTGGGGAAAGCTGAGGAACAGAGTGTTTAAGTGACCTGCTCAAGGTTACAGAGTCGGTGAAGAGCTAGAATTTGAACTGAGGCAGTCTTCTCCAGAGGAAATGTGTCTGACCGTTGGATGAAACGGTGGCTGCTTCTGAACACCCATGTCAACCATCCCCTACGCCGTGCTTTTTTTTTTTTTTTTTGCATTCTATCATTTACTGATTCTCTGTGATCACAGGATATCAATCAATGTGGTACACACTTTGAGATTGAGGCAGAACTTTATAGAGAGTGACCATACATTCTGGTTTGCCCACTCAGTGCCTTTGGGTGGGGGGCTGGGGAAAAAGAGAAGGCTTCCTACATAAAGTGGTGCCTGAGTTACATATTAAAGGATAAATGGCAATTAGCCACATTAAACTCAGTTTGTTCTCTAATATAAACTTCTTTCTTCCCAATTGGCTATATTGCTTGGACCCCAAAATACATCCTTTTGTAAATGGAGTTGACCATTCCTCCCCAAAACTTAAAGAAAATATTAAATTACCTGCAAGAAAAAGGTTCAGTCCTATCATAATTGTGGTAATTTACTTTACATATGAAAGGCTTAAAACGTCACTTCCAGGTGATGTTCTTGTATTGTTAGAAAGGGAGGGACAGATTTAATAAAACTCTTGATTAGGAAAGGAGAAAACATTTCAGGGCAGCAGAGCATAGGGAAACAGTTCTCTCCTACAGTCGAGAGCTTCAGACTGTCCAATAAATCAAAGGTAATGAGCCAGTAACTCCATGAGGATGTGAGAGAAAAGATGGTACATTTTGGTGAGTTCCAGACAAATAAAGATTGGTTCCAATTATATACTCTGAGACCTAGTTTAGGGATGGTTGAGCCAATAGGACAGCACATTGATCAGAGGGAGGATAGAAAGGGACCACATTGGAATCCTATTTTTATTTGTTTCTGCTTTGGTGATCATGCCTTTTATTTAATGGTCATATTTTTCAAATATTATAATTTTCACCCTGACCGAAACAGTGACTTCATTCCACACACATGCAAAGATACAAGCCTTTTCAGACAGATTCACCGGTAAGACTCTAAAGCACTGAGAAGCTCAGAGAACACATGTCAGGGAGGACATGATGGCTTCTCACCTCTTCAAAGCCATGCCAAGATGACTCTGGGTTAATTGCCATAATAGAACACTGGAACCAAGTTCAAAAGTCAGTCTGCCTTAGGCGCCAGCCTGGGGGCATATTGGTTAAGTTTTCACACTCTGTTTTGGCAGCCCAGGGTTCACGGGTTCGGATCCCAGGCACAGACCTCCACACCACTCATCAAGCCACGCTGTGGTGGCATCCCACATACAAAATAGAGGAAGACTGGCACAGATGGTAGCTCAGGGACAGTCTTCCTCAAGCAAAAAGAGGAAGATAGGCAACAGATGTTAGCCCAGGGCCAATATTCCTCACCAGAAGAAAAAAAAAAGTCAGTCTGCTTTAAAGATGATCATATATCCTGGAAACTTGATATTACCTGCCTCCCAGATGAAGAGCAAGGAAAAAATGATGAAACCTATCAGAATGGTGGAAGCCTGACTCTTCTGGAGACAGAAACCAACTTAGAAACAAGAAACCAGTCAGAGGCGATTTCAGTTTATCAGGCAGGGGTTAAAAACCAAGATCAAGATCTGGGCAAAAAGGAAAATAATCAGGAGCTAGGCGAACAGAAATATAGTGTGAAGACCAAGTGAGTAACTCCAGAGGCTGGAGTGGAAGAGCTGCCTGGACCCTCCATGGTCCCCACCCTTGGCTGGGAGCATCTGGGGTTCTAAATTCCAGGCTGCCCCTGGGAGGGTGGGGTGGAGGGGACATTTGGTCAACCTGCTCCAGCTTCCCAGGTTCGGTGCTAAACACCAGCTCCAGCACGGTCGGAGCACACTCTTGGCACCATTCTTGACTTTGGAAAGGTGCCTTGATGAGTCAAAAGATTCAAGTGGGCAGCTGAACAAGTTTCCACCTGAAGTCACCTAACGTCAGTGCCCACAATCAGAGTGGCCCTAAAAGTCGCAGAAAACCCAGTGTGCCCATTTGCACACTTCTCTGCAAACTGGAACACTTTTCATAAAGATGTCATGGAACTTCCTTTATCAATTTGTTTAGCAAAACTTTGGTTCACAGGACAAAGGTGAACTGGAGCACAGCTCCTGTTCCTATTTGAATGACAAGTCCCATAACAGCACACTTTCTTCTGCTTGCAGTTTTTCGTAATGTGTGACAACACTTATTTAGCGTCAACTCCTCCTTTAGACAGTAAGTGCCAAGAGGGCAGGAACTGCGTCTATTTTTGTCCACTATTGTAGCCTCATCCCTTGAAACACAGTCTGGCCCCAGCAGCCCTCAATAAATGTTTCCCGAAGAGATGGTACCCACTCAGAGCGTTGTGAGGACTAAGAGAGAAAACACATGGGAAGCACCCACCACAGTGTCTGGCAACTGAATCAACATTTTTTGAGTGGAGGGAATGAGTGGAGACGATTTTACCTCCCTCCCTCTTGGTCCCCTCTCTGGTTACCTTCCTACTTTTTAGCTTTCTTTTAGTACCGTACTTTTCAAATGAGTGCTCAACACTTTTATTTCTTCTCTAGTTATTCTCCAACTTCTGTGCTTTCCACTCCTCTGAAATCATCCCCTCAAAGCTGTTTCAAAATCCAAAAAATTGGCAAACTCTCTCCTCCTTGAAACTCTCTCTTCAGTGTCTGTGACTCCACTACAGATTCTCCTGCAGCTTTTCCAGTACTTTCTGTTACTGACTCTCGACTTTCTCCTATTTTCTCAGTGTGTCTCAGCAGCACTCACATCTTGACCTTCTGCCTTTTTTCCTTTCATTAAAACTGGACTCAGCCAATCTAGGCTGCCACCTAGCACTTCTTGCTGATGACTCCCAAATGTTTTGATCTTCCATATTTTGCCTGATCTGTAGTCCTGTATTCCCAACACCCTGGGAAAATTGTGCCTCCTTTGTGCTCCTAGGGCCTTTTCATCCTCCCTACAATCATAGCCTGTATGTCTGTTTCTCCCAGACACCCTTAGGATGAGACCCGCATTAAAAGTTATTGCGTCTCCAGCACCTAGCATAAGTCCTGGCACAAAGCCGGTGAAATTAGGTTGAATGAGTGAATGAATTTATAAAACCATTACTAAAATGTTTTCACTTGAATCTCTTGCAGTACCTCAAACTTTACACCAAAACATCTTCTTTTTCCCCTAAATTCCTTTGCCTCCTGAAAGTCCTGCTGTCAATTGTAGCACCACCTACCTACCTGAGCCTAAAATCTTCAAGTCCTCCATGACTCCTCTCCATCTCCAGCACATTCATCAAATCTTGAGTGTTTTTAATGATATTCTATGTCATATGCGTTCTCCATCCCCACTATCGACATACAAGGACTCAGGTCCCATCTGGATTATGACAGCAGCCTCCCTATTTGCAAATGTACAAAGACTCTCTGTTATCTGCTGCAGGCTTGCAATCTAATATCCTTGACCTGGTTTCTGGGAGTCCCCATAATCCAGTCTCCCCGCTTCCCCCACTACGGGCTGCCAAGCCAATCTCACGTCAACATTCACTGCCCACTCCAGGCAGGCTGTTCTTGTCATTGGCCACTCAAGTGGTGGTTTATTCTCTCCCTATCTGGAATCCTTCTCTTTACCACCATCTATGGAATTCTGCCCACAATTTAGACTGAAATCTAATAATTCTTTTTTTAAGCAGCTTTATTGAGATATCTTTGACATGAAAATTGTATATATTGAGGGGCTGGCCTGGTGGTGCAGCAGTTAAGTTCACACACTCTACTTCGGCAGCCTGGGGTTTGCTGGTTCAGATCCCAGGTGCAGACCTACACCCTGCTTATCAAGCCATGCTGTGGAAGGCATCCCACATATAAAATAGAGGAAGCTTGGCACAGATGTTAGCTCAGGGCCAACTTTCCTCAGCAAAACGAGGAGGATTGGCAGCAGATGTTAGCTCAGGGCTAATCTTCCTCAAAAAAATAAATAAATAATAAATAAATAAAAATTGCATATATTGAAAGTGTACAATTGTTTTGTTTAAACCGATTGTTTAAATTCTGCACTGTGACCTCGCTCAGGGCTTCATTTAGGGTTTTGCCCTGATTTCTCTCTGTTCACTTTGTTTCCTCAGAGAGATCATGAGCTTATTGAGGACTGCAGCTATGTTCTGAGTTCTCAGCAAGGGGCAAGTAGACACTTGCTGATTGATTAATTTTATCAGATTTAGATACAACTGTGACTCATGTGAAAGATGAGATACAGTCCCTAAAAGCAGATACCACAGATAACTGGGGGAATGAAAACTCATTTCATCTTCCTGTAAAGTTCGAAATGAGTTATCAACAGGAAAACTTGTGTGCTCAGAATTTTATAATGATAACATTTAAAACACAACACAATTTTGAAATCGCACTTGTCAAAGAAAAGCAAGATACTTTGGTGGAGAACGGGAAAGGGAGCACAAAATAAAATCAATAACATTCCTCACACAAACTATGATGTAAACATGTTGTCAAAGATCTTTGTCCTGTCCGCTTGCCTTTTAAAGATGGTCCTAAAGAATTCAAACTTCTGTTCCCTTCTCAAAAGGAGAGTCTTTGTCCTGAGTACTTTTTTTAACTTTTTATTTTGAAATAATTTTAGGCTTTTCAGAGAGTTGCAAAAATAGTACAGAGAGTTTCCATATACCCTTCACTCAGCTTATTCTAACGTTAACGTGCTGTATAGCACAATTATCAAAACCAGGAAATTAATATTGGTACAATACTATTGACTAAACTGCAGATCTTATTTGAATTTCTCTAGTTTTTCCCTTAATGGCCTTTTGCTGTTCCAGGACCAATTCAGGAAACCACATTGCATTTGGTTGTCTCCTTAGTCTCCTCCAGTCTGTGGTATTTTCTGTCTTTCTTTGTCTTCCATGACCTTGACACTTTTCATGAGTATTAGGCAAATACTTTGTACAGTGTCCCTCAGTTTGGGTTTATCTGATGTTTTCTCATGATTAAACAGACGTTTTATGCCTTTTTGGCAAGATTACTGCAAAAGTGATGTTGTGTCCTTCTCAGTGCCTCATATCAAGAGGTACATGATATTTATATGACCCAATGCCAGTGACATTAACCTTGACCACTTGGTTACTGTGGCGTGTGTTGGATTTTTCCATTGCAAGTCACTATTTTCCTTTTACAGTTGATATATACCTCGGGAGAGATACTTTGAGATTTTGCTAATATCCTGTTTCTACCCCAACTTTCACCCACCGCTTTTATCCATCGGAGGATCATGCCTGCAACAGTTATTACTGTGGTATTTGCCTAATGGAGGTTTTATATTTCCCTCATTCTTTCTGTATTTATTCACTGGAGTTCTGTAAGACTGAGTGTTTCTTAATATATTTTTGATTTATGCTCCTCAGCAGGTGTCTAGTATGGAGCACACGGTCCTGGGAGTCTCGAAGATCCTTGTCTAGTAAGAGCTCTGCCCCTAACGAGCTTTATCAACTCAAGAATGTGTCTGTTTGTACTTCTGAGTCAAAAGACTTAGCCTAAAGGAGATCATTCAGAAAAAAAGAAGAAAGAGGAAGAGGAGGATGAGGAGGAGAGGAGAGAGGGAGGGAAGGTGCAAGAGAGGGAGAAAAAGGAAAAATTAACCTTTTGTGCTTTTTTCTTAACTCTCTGTTACTTTGAAAACAAGCAGTATTTTAAGGGGACACTTTCCTTTCAAAGGGATATAACCATGCTGAATCCCAAGGAAAGATCTAGAAACAAAACACATTTCTGGCACTCATGCCACCTGGGTGAGTTACACAGCAAGATAATACATTTATGAGGCCATCACGTACCGTACAACCACCATTATGGCTTTCCCGCTTATCTTTTAGAGTGGGTGAGTATACCCTGGAAAAGGAAAAAAGAGCATCAAGCCACAGTACAAACTAGCACATTGGTAACTTAGAAGGTTGACATCAATCTAGCAGAGCCTAGACATCCACAGAAAGAGTTTAGTCTAAGCTTGTCTGCAGAAGGGAGGAATATTTCCTTCGCCCGGGGTTTGAGGAGGTGGAAACCCACACAGACCACAGTATCCCGTTCTTAACGCCAACTTCCTTGCTAGCAGCAGACAGAAACTCTATGAGAGTTTGATAATGATTCTGTTTTCTTTCTGCTCCAGCAATTCTCTCCCACCTGCCCCGAGTCCCGATTGCCTTTGTAAAGTAGAACACAGTGCTTCTCTGACTGGGAATGCTCACTCACACAGAATTGGGGGGTGGGTATCCACAAAGACCTTGAGATTATTTTAATTCTTTATTCTCACATGATTGATACTCTTGAAAAAATAAGATAGGCATATCCTGGGTCAATCTGGATGACCTCCTAGTACCCACAAACAGCCACTAATTCCAGTGCTTGCATTTTTGCACTGCTGTTTGTAATCAGGTTATTATCAAGTAATCATTGGAAGGGATAGCATTTAACCTTTGTGTGTTCATAGTCACAACTGAATGCGTTGGAGTTGGCACGTCCTAAATATCTAAATGACAACATATCTGCTATTGTATTTAGGTGATTTATTTTAACCAATTATAAAGATAAATCTTGAAATTTGTCATGAAACTCAAAACTGAAAGACATTTTCATGGACTAAAACTTTAGTTTCTTAAGTTACTTAATAAACCGAGGTTTTGATATGACATCATGAAAATGACGGTGTGCAGAAATATACTCTAACGGAACAGGCTAATGAGGAAAGAATGAGGCAGACCTAGAATGGAAACAAGGCACCAAGGTCAACTGGAAGCCAACTTGTCTCATTTTGTGCTACGTAAAAGCTTAACAATAATGTGAAGAGGGAAAAATTTGTTAGAGAATTGAGTCATACTCCACACAGTAATTCAGATATAGTGGCATAATCGTTACCCCCCCCCAAGAAGAAGTGGACTGGGGCTGGCCCCGTGGCTGAGTGGTTAAGTTCGTGCGCTCTGCTGCAGGCAGCCCAGTGTTTCGACGGTTCGAATCCTGGGCGCGGACATGGCACCGCTCATCAAGCCACGCTGAGGCAGCGTCCCACATGCCACAACTAGAAGGACCAATAGCTAAGAATATGTAACTATGTACCGGGGGGTTTTGGGGTGAAAAAGGAAAAAATTAAAAATCTGAAAAAAAAAACAGAAGTGGACTCCTTGTATGTATCTCCCTCTGCACTGATCAGCTTGCACAAATTCACTACCAGAACACATAGCTGCAACATCTGTTTCTTCCCAGACTCCTACATAGTCTCTGTCCCATAGTTTGGCTCCAGTGGGATACCCTAGCACAACACAGACAACTGCATTGCAGGAAACTTCCCATGGAAATTCCTGCAAACCTCAACAGACCAGCCTTATGCGTAGGCAACAGAAGGAGATTCTTACATTGTGTCATTTTAGTGGGATGGAAAAAAATTCTTCTTCTGCTGGTCTGAAACTCCACGACTATGATAACTACAGTCTGCTAACTAACTAACGATTATAAAAGATGAAAGTTTCCTAATTACAGGTTATAAGTCCAAACAGCCCATTCACAACTTGTCTGCGGAGGAAAAGATGGAATCTTGGAAACATAATTTTCTCATCTCCATTTTCAAGTTTTCTTCTCTACAAGTGAGTTGCTCACCAGCGTTTTTTGTACAGGTGACACACCTTGGGTTAGTGAGAATCAGACTCCAGACAAAAGCAGTAGCTGTACCTGGATCGCTCATCCTGCCTTTATTACAGCCTCTCACTCTGCTCCAAAACCGCTCCTTACCTCTTCCAAAACCTACAGAGGACCCTCATTTTATTTAACAATTACTGCTGTAGAACTTACTGTGTGCTGGGTACTGGTCTAAGCAATTTGTAGATATTACCTCATTTAATCTTCACAATATCCCTATCATACCAATTTTTTTTAGATAAGGAAACTGAGGCACAGAAATGTTAAAGTTGTCCCAGGTTACAGAGCTAGTAAGTGCTAGTAAGAGCTGGCCGTCAAACCCAAACAGTCTGGCTCCATAGGCCACGCTCTTAACCTCTCGTCCCTGAAGCTTCTCTGCCTAAGGAATTAGTGCACACTTCCTACCAGACTTTTACACTTCTCCACAATGCAGCCGCCACTAGCTTGTCCTGTATTATCTCAGGTCACTGACTCAATATTCATTCATCTAACGAAAATCTACTGAACCTTGCATGGAGATGCAGTCTAGCGGAATGACAGACGTTAAAAAAGAATCCATGAACAGTAAAATGGATAAATAAATCATGGAGGTTCACAGAATGGAATGCTATACGGTAATAAAAATGAACAACTGCAACCACAGGCAACAGTATGGCCTAGCTAAGACTGAGGCTGCCGATGCTGGTGCAAGAGCAGCAGTTTCCACTCGAGGCAAAGGTAGTCCAGAGAGACGCTAGAGAACGTGCCCTGAGCAGGGGAGGTGCTGCTTCCAGCGTATCCTGAGCCATGCCTGCCCCTGGGAGCACAGTGTCAGAACGGCTGTCTTTACTGCCATGCCTCGGTTACGCCTGTCCTAGCAGCCAAGCGCACTCCTTGGATACCTTGCAGCTCATCCGTTCCTCCTGAAAACAAAAAACACAGGAAGGATAGCATGACCCATCTCAGAAGAAAAAAAGGAAAAGTTTAGTAAATGAAATAGACATTCAAGTCCTGTGTCTCACGAAAGCAGCCGATGGCAGGTGTTAGCATTCAAGACCTAGCTGCACACATGCCTGCATTATGGTTCACATAACAAATCTAATGAGTTGACAGGAGATAACGTCGGTACATCATGACTGAAAGAAAGCAGTATTAATGATGATTAATTAGGGTCAAATACTTTCGTATGCTGCAAAATCTTATGATAATATTTTCCCATTCTTTGTGTATCCAAAATCCTTGAAAAGGTAGTCTGTATTATTGCAACTGGTTAAATAATTATTTTTTTCTTTTTTTTCCCCAGATTTATTGAGATGTAATTGACATACATCACTGTATAAGATTAAGGTATACAGCATAATGTTTTGACTTACATATATTGTGAAATGAATACCACAATGTTTCGTTAGCATCCATCCTTTCATTTAGATACAATAAAAAGAAAAAGCAAAAACAAATTTTCTTTCCTTGTGATGAGAACTCTTAGGATTTCCTCTCTCAACAACTTTCCTATATGCCATACAGCAGTGTTAACTATAGTCACCATGTTGTAATTCTACGCCTGGTACTTAATTATCTGATAACTGGAAGTTTGTACCTTTTCACCACCTTCCTCCAGTTCCCTCTCCCCCTACCCCACACCTCTGGTAACTACAAATTTGATCTCTTTTTCTATGAGTTTTATTTTTCTGTTTTTTTACATTTCACATATAAGTGAGATCACACAGCATTAGTCTTTCTCTGTCTGACTTATTTCACTTAGCGTAATGCCCTCAAGGTCCATCCATGTTGTTGCAAAAGGAAGCGTTTCCTCATTTTTTTATGCCTGAATAATAATCCATTGTGTGTGTGTGTGCGTGGCGTATATCACAACTTCTTTATTCATTCATCCAACGAGAGACACTTTGGTCATTTCCATGTCTTGGCTGTTGTAAATAATGCTGCTACGAACATGAGGGTACAGATATCTTTTCAAGTTGGTGTTTTTGTTTCCTTTGGATATACTCCCAGAAGTGGAATTGCTGGGTCATATGGTAGTTCTATTTTTAATTTTTGAGGATCCTCCATACTGTTTTCCATAGTGGTTGCTCCAATTTACATTCCCACCAACGGTGCACAAGGGTTCCCTTCATTCCACATCCTTGTCAACACTTGCTATTTCTTATCTTTTTGATAATGGCTATTTTAAAAGGTGTGAAGTGATATCTCATTGTGGTTTTGATTTGCATTTCCCTAATGACTAGTGATGTTGAACATCTTTTCATGTACCTGTTGGCCATTTGTATATCTTCTTTGGAAAAAATGTCTATTCAGATCTTTTGCCCTTTTTTAAGTTGGATTATTTGTTTTTTTGCTATTGAGTTGTATGAATTCTTTATATATTCTGGATATTAATCCCTTATCAGATATATGGTTTGCAAATATTTTTCCCATTCCATAAGTTGTCTTTTCACTTTGTTGATTATTTCTCTTGCTGTGTAAATAATTATTTATGCCCGTTTATTTTCTTGCTACACTACTCTTTATATTTGATGCTTGTAGAGCAAACAATCATTTATGGAGAAATTAAATCTCAGCTAAGACTTACAAGAATTAATATTTCTTTTAACAATAAAATTAACGCTTCTGATTTTAATTGGTAAAATATAAATTTTTAGACTAGATCCAAAACTATTTCTTTGAACGTCAATATTTTCAACAGAATCTACACATTTTTTAAAAATTCCCACACTGTCAAATACATCATTTTTCAGGAGGAAAAGAAACCCCAGCACAAAGGAGTACATATATTATGATGTCATTCATATAAAGTTCAAAAAGCAGGCAAAATCACTCTGTGCTGTTAGAGGTCAAAATAATAATTAGCTTTCAGGTTGAGAAGTGACAGAAGGAAGCATGATGAAGCTTTGACGGTCCTGGTCATATTCCGTTTCTTGATCTGAGGCTGGTTACATGTGTGTGTTTCATTTATTAAAAACTCACCAAGCTGTACACTTTTGACTTGTGTTCTTTCCTGAAAATATATTTCAGTTAAAAGTTTACTTAGAAACACACACAAATTTATAGTTACTAATACTAGTGCTGACCGTGTGCCAGTCACTCTATTTGGCTCTTTATGTACATTATCTTTATAATCATCACAGAATCCTCTGATGGAGGTGCTATTATTGACAGAGTTTATCCCCAGGTTTCTCTCAATCAGATTACCCTTATTTCCTTCCTAGCTCTTAACACAATAGGTAACAATTTTATATTTGTTTATTTATTGTCTATCCCCCTATCCAAAGGTACGGGAATGCAGCTTGACTTTTTTATTCCCTAATATAGCTACAAGGTGAGCCTAGTGTCTAGATACAACAGGTCTTCGATAAATATTAACTGGCGGGGCAGCCCGATGGCACAGTGGTTAAGTGTGCATGTTCCGCTTTGGCGGCCTGGGGTCCGCTGGTTTGGATCCTGAGTTTGGACGTGGCACCACTCATCAAGCTGTGCTGTGGCAGGTGTCCCACATATAACGTAGAGGAAGATGGGCACAGATATTAGCTCAGGGCTAGTCTTCCTCAAAAAAAAAAAAAATTAGCTGGAAACAGGAGAAGAGGGCAGACCCATGAGCAGGAGGAGGAGCACATGTGAGGGCACAGAGCTGGGACGGGTCTGCTCACTGGAAGAACAAGAGAGGCCAGTGGGCTGGAGTGTGGGAGTGGGAGCTGCAGAACCCGGGCTCCCCGAGATGTTCCACACGTTTCTGTCCCCACACCTTTCCTCCTACCAGCCCCTCTTCCTAGAAGGCAATCCTCTAAAATTTTCTCCAACATTCAAGGCTCATTTCTAATTCCACCTTCTCCAAGAAATCTCTTCTGACGACTCCAGCCAGCGTGGGTGCAATAGCACTTATGTCACCCTCCCCCCAACTTTGAACATTCCAGAATAATTGCATGTCTTCTATGACATTGTCCTTATTCTACTTTGTGTTGCAATTATGTGTGTATGTACCTAATTCTCCCTTCTAGATAAAAAGCTACTTAAAGACAAAGAATTTGTCTTACTCATCTTTGCAGGAACCCATTCCAAGTGCTGAGCACCATGCCTTGCAAATATTGTCCATTAGGAACTGAATCGGAGTGTTGGCATAATTTGGCAGATGTGGGGAGTACAGAAATAGTGGGAAGCATTGTGTACATGAGTGGTGGGGAGGGAAAAGAAATGTATAAACTAGGAATGCCTTTGTCTGCAAGTAACAGAAAAGCTGAACAACCGTGACTTAAATAATGAAGGATGTATTTTTCTCATATAACCAGATCTAGGCAGTAACTGGCTATTGGTTTAGCTACTCAACTGCACCCAAAGGCCCAGACTCTTCCTTTATTTCTGCTCAGGGCCCTTCACAAACTGGCTTTTGCCCCAAGGCTGTCTCCTTGTGGGTATAAGATGGCTTTTGTATCTCCAGAGAACTTGTCCACTTCAAAGCAGGAAGAAAGGGGGAATGGTCAAGGGCCAAATCAACTGCACTTGTCCTCTTTTACAGGGAAATAAAAACTTCCCTTGCTCATCAGCATGTTCTGCCTACATCTCGGTGGTCAGATCTGGGTTACATGGCTGGCAACAAGGGAGGCTGACAAATACAGGAATGTGATTAAAATTTTGGCATAGATCCAATTGTGGGCACTTTGCCACCACAGAAAACCTAGAGTTTCACTGAAGAGAAAGGAAAGGGGACTGTCTCTTAGGATAAGAAACATATTTCAGCCTCAGAGGTGATCTGTAATCTGAGATCACAGGGGCAAGAGCAAGCAGGCATCCTAAACCCAAAGTCTATAAGCAAGTAAATGAGTAAAACAGGCAGGTGATTTCTATACGGATCTATCATATGCATATCAATCAATAGGATACTCTTCGCTTCCACAGGGAAACATGCCTTCTCCCATTGTTCTTGAATCATGTGGCATCTTGGTCTATATCACACTTTTTTTTAATTGAGGTTTTGATAATTTACAACATTGTGAAATTTCAGTTGTACATTATTATTTGTCAGTCACCTTATAGGTGTGCCCCTTCCCCCTTTGTGCCCACCCCCATCCCTTCCCCCAGCAACCACTAAATAGTTTTCTTTGTCCATGTGTTTGTTTATCTTCCACATGTGAGTGAAATCATACAGTGTTTGCCTTTCTCTGTCTGGCTTATTTTGCTTAACACAATACTCTCAAGGTCCATCCATGTTGTTGTGAATGGAACAATTTTGTCGTTTTTTGTGGCTGAGTAGTATTCCATTGTTATAGCACCCTTTTCATACAGACAGGTCATAGGACATATTCTAATATCCTATTAATTCTACCATAAGACAAATGACCGTGCAATCACATAGATGGATGGCAATCGACATTTCAGGAGAAATCAGAAATGTGGATTTTTATGTTAAATCTTATGACTAATCTCATATTGATAATGAATGTACGAAGGTCAAATGTTATGACTTTGTGCCCTCTGGGAGCAGCTGTCAAGGATGAGAGCTCTCACCACAGGCCAAGCTCAGCCAAGGTCCTTGGAGCTGCCCGTCCTGTTACAGCTCCCAGCAATTTCCATAGGCTTTTTTCTGTCCCATCTCCCAATATCTAGACATTCCTGTCAACTTTGACAAACTCAAATGTTTTAAATGAGGACACTTTTCATTCTAAAACTGAAATTCATTAATGAGAGCAACCCTCTTCTACTGTTAGGAAGTTCTTTCCAATTTTTTACTAAAGTTTTGTTTAACTTTTACCTTTGTTTAACTTTTAGTAAGAATTTATAAAATTTTATACAATCAGAAATAAAAAACCAAACCAGACAGTCTGGTCACTATAAAAAGCAAATATTGACTCCCTTGGTGGGGAGATGACTGCTTCTTTGATGATTTTTTCATTTAGAAAGTGCTGTTTGCTTTATAAGTGAGACCAATGGTGTGTTTTTGGCTCAAGAAACTGCTGACCTTATTTACTTTCTCTAATTTTCCACAGTAAAGCTTTAATAAATAAAGCTCTTCCCTGTCATCAAGGGATCTGATATTTTTTTCTCTCCTGTTGTTTCCATTTCACTCTGGCCCTAGGCATTTTGGTAAGCCTGTAACAAAACCAAGAGTAACTTGACAAAGAATATCCTCCTCACTTCACAAAATAATATGCGTGTTGATTTGTGTCGCGGTAACTAGCCAAAGCAACCGTTCCCCGATCTCAAATCTAAGACTGCTTTCTCTCATCGTGATGGAGGGGCACCTTTTGGACTCTGCTGTCTGACCTTGGTACGTGTATCTTACATCTGCCTTTCTCATAATTGGACCACTGTGCAGCTATCTCACCAGGTTTATAATATTCCTTTTCCTCTGAGAAATCCTTTGGATTTTCTATGTTCTTTTCTCTTTCCTTTAGATATAAAAAAAGCCCTATTAAATAACTAAAGGTAAAATGAATTTTTTCAATACTTGGTTCTTCTAACTGTGTAGTATCCATCTGTGCCAAGTCAACCTCAGCAACTGCCGCCAAATAAATGCGCCTGTTTGTAGTTTATACATCAGCAGTCTTCTTTGAATGGTCCCCATTTGTCTTTCCTGTTCATAAGCATAATACATACCACTGCCCCACATTTATCTAATAGTTATTGCTCCTTGATTTTTCTTAATGTTACCATCGTGGTGACTGGGTTCACTATACTGTAGTGAAAGGCATTGATCTTTCTTAAACATAAATCAGAGGTGAACCAAAATTTGCCAGATATGTTTATTTATAATTTACGTTTTTTGCAGTTCTAAAAAGAATTTGATATCACTGACAATAAAAATATGTAGTCAGGTTAACTTGAAGAAAAATAAAAACAGAAGTCAAAAATCTTTTAAAATTGAGATTAAATAGTTATTGTCACAGAGCACACAATTTGGCTTGAAGTTTTCTGGCATGCAAGGGAAAAGAAAGAAAATGATGCAAAGCTCTTATCATGTAATCAAATAAAGTACATGAGTTCTTCCTTCAATAAATGAATCCATTTAATAAACATTTGTGGAGGACTTACAATGCCATAGATGCCACACTCATATGTGGATACAAAGACAGAAGATATAAAATGACCTGAAAAGCCCAGCATCCAGTGGGGCAGACAGACATATAATGATGACAATTAAATGAACGTAGCAATTGAAATAGGTACAGGCTATTATAGGAGCACTTCTTGGAGTCAGGAGTAGGGCCCTCCCCTGAAGGAGAAGCAGATGACTGCCGAGGACTGAATTCACAGCCAGGATTTCCATGCACTAGACGTCCAAGCCAGAGGACAGTACAAGCACAGAGAACACCCGGGCCTTCAAGTGAGAAAGCCAGTGTAGTTAAGTAAACACAGTCAATTTGTGTAAAATTTTAATTGGTTCCTCTTTGGGGCTGACATTGTATTTGAGGTATCTCAAGTTCAGAATTCATTAAGTATGATATGGCTAGATATGCACCTAGAAAAAAACATATTCTGGGCTACTTAAAATATAAAACACAGGCCATCGTGCTTTATTCAAGAGCTCTTCAAACAACCTGCAGTTTTAAGATTGTGCATTACTAATTGACATTTGGATCGATCTGACGAAGAGGGAATTTGATGAATAAGAAGTCAGCAACACCCAGTAGTGGCCCTTCAGGATGCATGGTGACAAACCCATGCAGGCACAGCCTCTCCCTGAGTGTGATGGTTAATTGTATGTGTCAGTTTGACTGGCCACAGGGGGCCCAGATTAACGTGATTTCTTAGTATGCCTGTGAGGTGTTCCCAGGTGAGATTAGCATTAGAATCAGTGGACTCAGTAAAGTAGACTGCTCTCCTCGATATGGGGGCATCATCCAACCCACTGAGCGCCTGAATAGAGCAAAAGGTGGAAGGAGGAACTTGCCCATTTTTTCCCTGCCTCACTGCTGAGCTGGGACACCTCATCTCATCTTCTCCAGCCCTCGGATGGGATTTGCACCACCGGCTCCCCTGGTTCTCAGGCCTTTGGACTTGGACTGAATTACACCACTGGGTTTTTGCAGACCACAGATCATGGGACTTCTCAGTCTCCATAATTGTGTGAGCCAATTCTTCGTAATAAATATTTCTTTCTCTTTTCTCTCTCTCTCTATATATCCTACTGGTCTTTTTCTCTGGTGACCCCTGACTCATGCCCTTGGGAAGGGTGAATGGGTGAATGTGAGCACAAAGAGGAAGAAGCAGTGGGGAGCAGCATTGCCGGATTCTGAAGGGAAGACAGGATGACCAGGTGCCTTGAGCTGTCGTTGTGTCTCAGTGGGCACTAGGTCTGCTGGGGGTTCCCGAACAACGCTGAGCAGTGTTCTCATTGAGGGGGGCCTACTGAACATCCCAGCCTTGGATATGCCGGGAGCTGGAGGGATCCCAGCTTTGCCAAGTTCACTGTTGACCTTTGCGGTGGGCTGAATAATGGTTCCCCAAATCTATCCACATGCTAATCCCAAGAACCTGTGAATATGTTACCTTACAAGGCAGAAGGGACTTTGCAGATGTGATTAAATTAAAGATCTTGAGATGAGGAAACTTGAATCTGGATTATCCAGGTTGGCCCAGTATTATCACAATGGTCCCTGTAAGAGGGAGGCAAGAGGAGTCAAAGTCAGAGAGAAAGTGGTGGAATGGCAGAAACAGAGATTGGAGTGATGAACTTTACAGATGAGGAAGGAGCCACAAGCCAAGGAACACCAGCAGCCAGAGAAGCTGCAAGAAGCAAGGAAATAGATTCTCCCTGCAAAGCTGCCAGAAAGGAACCAGCCCTGCCCACACCTTGCCTTTAGTCCAGTGAAGCTGATTAGGGACCTCTGACCTCCAGATCTGTAAAGGATAAAGTTGTTTTTAAGGCACTACATTTGCAGTAATTTGTTACAACAGCAATTGGAAACTAATGCAAACATCTTTGTCTCTCTCCCCGTCTGACCCTGTGGGATAACTTATGCCTTAGACTTCTTCAGGAACAAACAAGGCAGTGCGATGTGAGCTTCTGCATGGGCACACTTGAGGATGAGCAAGACATCTATGCAGCACCTGTGCTAAGAGATGAACTGGGAATGTGGAAAATGGAAAGTCACTGGTCCCCTGAGCAGAGTGAGTGCTGAGAGCAGAGAGTCTGGTTCCAGGGGCTGACTCATGAGCAGGGAATGAGGAAATCAGGCAAGTGTTCACACTGCTTGTTGTGAAAGGAACCAATTCGTCTGTCTATAAATTCGTGAAGGAACAAAGCATTGGATTCCTATAAAAGGGAAATTTGTAACATAACAGAGAACGTCTTCAAGCAGCAGTTTTACAGAGATGTTCTTAAAACCTCAAGAAAACAAGAGCATACTCTTCAATTACAGCCCAGGGAAAGCGAGTTGTATGGGAGCAAGACAAACTGAGTCAGAATTTATTATTTACAATAATCCAACTTGACAAAAAAATCTAGAGTGTAGAGCACCTGGATGGATTACCAAAAGTGATTCAAGGGGCGTGGCCTCACCTCAGGAAAGGTTGGCTTTAAATATCAAGGCATTAGCAGTGACTTCTAATTTTTTTTTCTAACAGAGAGAAACTGAACAGGCTTCAGCTGTGTGGACAGGACCTGCATCTGTTTACACAACTACTAAGTCTCTGGATAGAGATTTAGTGGGGTAGATTTGAAAATGTTTCCCCAACGTAGGTATCTCGGGACACTAACTCCAGCTGATGCCCATGACCTTGCTGGTCAGCAGCTTTCCCACCAGCCTGTAGCTCCTTGCAGGAAGGTGATGAAGAATCCAGGTGGTTGTCCTTGGCCATTTGTCTCCATGGAGGATAGTGGATTCTGGAGCCAGGAAGCCAGGGAGTAAGCAGGGAATGAGTACTTTGGTTTTAACACCTTATATACTAGTTTAATGTAGGGAAACTGATATCAGAGCCAGTATCACAGGGAGTTCAATTCTAAACGGCTTATTACAGGATCTACACTCTGCTGCAGATCCTGGCTTGTGTTTTGTGAGGGAACCAAATAATCTGAAATATTTGCACCAATTAGAAAGTCATCATATTGTATATTGTGAATTTATTTATTTATTTATGTTTGTTTGTTTTTTGCAGGGGAAGATTTGCCCTAAGCTAACATCTGTTGCCAATCTTCCTCCTTTTTTCCTCCTTTTTCCTGTACCAAAGCCCCAGTACATAGTTGTGTGTAGTTGTAAGTTCTTTTGGTTCTTCTATGTGAGCTGCTACCACAGCATGGTTATTGATGGAAAGTGGTGTGGTTCCACACCCAGGAACCAAACCCAGCCACCAAAGTGGGGCTCACTGAACTTTAACCTCTAGGCCATCAGGGCTGGTTCTTGTGCATTTGTGTGTGTGTGTGCATTTACTTTTAATAGAATGTTGATAGAGTACACCACATCCATGTAGAATTCTAATTCATTTATCTGAAAAAAAAGAAGTGAATATTCTAACTTGATTAAGTTTCCGTCTTTAGGAATCACGAAATCCTAGGTCCTCCTTTTACAATGCCCCAGTACTAGGGGGGAAAGGTGGGGTAGAGATTCAGATCTTTAACTCTTCCCACTGACAGTACGTAACTCTCTCTTAATTCCATACTTCCCAGAATATGCAGCTGGATCTTAGCCCACAAACTCAAGATTTCGAAACATATTTATTCCCAGGGCTGGCCTGGTGGCATAGTGGTAAAGTTCACATGCCCTGCTTCAGCAGCTCAGGGTTCACCGGTTTGGATCCTGGGCATGGACCTATGTACCGCTCATCAGGCCATCCTGTGGTGGCATCCTACATAGAAGAATCAGAATGACCTACAACTAAGGTATACAACTATGTACTGGGGCTTTGGGGAGAGGAAAAAAAAAAGGAAGATTGGCAACAGATGTTAGATCAGGGCCAGTCTAAAAAGAAAAATAGTCAAGCCAAAGAAAAAAAAAGTTATTCTCTTTCTCTTATTATTTTTTGTCATTCTTTCTATTTTATTTTCTTATTCTTTTAACTCAGCTTAATTTCTGCTTTGGGCTTCCATCCTGCTGGCAGGGAAGAAACACAGCCCCAAGGCAGGGCTCCTCTGCTCTGGTCACGCTGGGCTCCCAGAATCTTGAGCAGTGGAAGGCAGTCAGGGAAAGACTGACTCACAGACATCCATCATTGCAGGCAGTGGCCCCTAGAATTTCAAGGTCTTTCCACTGCTGCCCTAAAGTGCCTGGGGCATGGGAGTTTCTGTGAAGCTGCCCCAAGCAGCTTCCTCAACTCTAATATCTTGCCACCCTCCCAAAGCCCTACCTGGAAATTAAGCAAGCAGTTAAGGGAAATGAAGCTAGCCTACCTGGGTTCAATTTTCAGCTCTGATACTTATTAGTGATGAGATCAGCAAATTATGTAACCTCTCTCTGTCTCTATTTCCCCATTTGACAGCTGAGAATATAGTATCTATCTCAATGGATTGTGAGAAATAAATATATGCTACACACTTCGATATAGTATTTCTGGCATATCAGAATCCCATACATTTTGATATTCACTAAAATGTAAGCTTCATGAAGCAAGGATCTTTATGTATTTGTTCTCTGCTCTTAGAAGAGTGCATGGGGTGTACAGAAGTTGAATAAATGAATGAATCAATCAATCAATGTTGAAAAATTCAGAGCATCTTTCTTCTCCGTCCCAGGACTTCAGAGCTCTCTGTTCTCCTCTCGTTCCCTCTTCCAGCCCAGGGAAATCTTTCTCTAGTCTCAGAGAAATCTTTTGGGGAGGGGGGAGGTTTCTTGCCAATCTGTTGTTTCTGTGCTTTCTGACCTGCACCTTCCCCATGTCCGCTCCCAAAGCCAGGAAGACATGCAGACTATGTTTGCTTTTCTCCCAATCATACCCGTCTACAGATGCAAAGAATAGACTCAACCACCTACTGCAACGGAAGGAAGAGAAAGGAGAAAATACAGAAGAAAGGCAAAGGTTAAAAATTTCAAAATGAGCTTTAACTCATTTTTTTGAACTTTCAGTTTCGCTTGAATGAGTCCTAGAGTTGTGCAAAATTATAGGGCTTTTTCTCGTAATCATTATATGAAACGCAAGTCATGCCTGCTCACATGCCAGCTGAATCTAATCTGTGCGTGAGTCACGCCCTTGTCACCGTGTTGCCTTACTGGCCAGAGCTTCCTCCTGGCTCCTCAGACAGGATGAGGCTGGCTCTGGGGTGGCCATGTCACTGGAGTCATATCAGTGAGAAATTTGCCTTCTTTGATAAAACTCTGTTCTAGTTGTTAGGTACACACAGCCCACACCCAGGCATACCAGAGAGGTGGGGCAAGCATCATAATGGCCGAGTTTCCTGCCAAGTCAGACCTCAGAGGAATGCTCTCCTTCTCCACCCTTCCTCGCACCCAGTCCACCATGTTCAGCTCTAGGCAGCACAGGTAGTTACCAGCCTCCTATTTATTAGCCAAAGCAGTGTGGGTTTCTTTGCCAAAAGGCACACCCAGGCAGGCTCGCTTGCCCATATCCAGTTACACCAGCTCTGTTGCCAGCTGGAAGCTTCCTCATCCTTCACTTGCATGAAGAGCCCCAAAAACTGGATCCAAAGTTAACTGGGCTTCTCTTGGGGCAGCAGCACCAGAGTCTACAATTTTTTACTAACATTTTTGATGAAATTGTTAAACACTCCATTTCAAAACAGACATGAAGTGGGTTTAGGGTTTTGTTTCAAGCGGCATATCTTTTCTGGTTCTTAGTTTGCCCGAGTGTGGCTGAGATTAGATTCCAGTCTGATCTGTGCTGCCTGGAGCTGAAGATGGTGAACTATCCCACCGGCAAACTCATTTCTCGCTCAGCCTATTTTCCAGGGTTCGCTACTATCCTATACTCACATGGTAAACATTGATAAGGATTGGAAACGACAATTTGGAGGTCAGAGCCTTGCACTGAGGTCCAAGTATCGGCATCCCAAATCATGGCCTTGTCACTATTTGACCTTGGGAAAGTCAGTGACTTTGTCTGGATCCAGTTCCCCATCTGTCCATTATGAGATATTTTAAAAATATTTTCACATCCTGTAATTATCTTTGCCTGTGCTAGCCCACTCGACCCCGTAGCATCCATCCCTTTGTCAAGGCAGATACCTTCTGGAACAAAGGGTCAGCATCCATTCCCAAAACTGCTTCTTATTAAAACTCATGGTGATGCAACAATTCTAAAATCTCTAAATTCTTTCAACTTCTTTTATACAGGCAGACCTTGGAGATATTTCAGGTTCGGTTCCAGACCACCAAAATAAAGCAAATATCGCAATAAAGTGAATCACATAAATTTTTTGTTTTCCCAGTGCATATAAAAGAAGTTATGTTTACACTACTGTAGTCTCCTAAGTGTAGAATAACATTATGTCTAAAAACGCAATGTACAGGGGCCAGCCCCGTGGCCGAGTGGTTAAGTTCACACGCTCCGCTTCGGAAGTCCAGGGTTTCACTGGTTCGGATCCTCAGTGTGGACATGGCACCGCTCATCAGGCCACGCTGAGGCGGCATCCCACATGCCACAACTAGAAGGACCCACAACTAAAATATACAAATATCTACTGGGGGGATTTGGGGAGAAAAAGCAGGAAAAAAAAAAAAGGAGATTGGCAACAGTTGTCAGCTCAGGTGCCAATCTTTTTTTTTTTTTTGAAATGTACATACCTTAATTAAAAAAATACTTTAGGATCCAGCCCTGTGGCCAAATGGTTAAGTTCACACGCTCCAGTTTGGCGACCCAGGGTTTCGCCAGTTTGGATCCTGGGCACAGTCATGGCACCACTCATCAGGCCATGCTGAGGCAGCATCCCACATAGCACAACCAGAGACACTCTCAACTAGAATATACTACTATGTACTGGGGGACTTTGGGGAGAAGAAGAAGAAAAATGAAAATAAATAAAAATAAAAATACTTTATTGCTAAAAAATGCTAACCATCATCTGAGCCTTCAGAAAGTCGTAGTCATTTTGCTAGTGGAGGGTCTGGCCTCAATGCTGATGGCTGCTAACTGATCAGGGTGATGGTGGCTGAAGGACAGGATGGCTGTGGCAATTTCTTAAAATAAGACAGAGTTTGCCACATTGATTGACTCTTCCTTTCACAAATGATTTCTCTATAGCATGAGACACTGTTTGATAGCATTTTACCCATGTAGAACTTCTTTTGAAATTGGAGTCAATCAATTGGGGCCAGCCCCATAGCATAGTGGTTAAGTGCGGTGCACTCTACTTCAGTGGCCCAGGTTCATGGGTTCGGATCCCAGGCATGGACCTACACAACTCATCAGTCATGCTGTGGTGGTAACCCACATATGAAGTGAAGGAAGACTGGCACAGATGTTAGTTCAGGGATAATCTTCCTCAGGAAAAAAAAAAATTGGAGTCAATCCTTTCAAATCCTCCTACTGCTTTATCAACAAAGGTTATGTAATATTCTAAATCCTTTGTTGTCATTTCAACAATCTTCACAGCATCTTCACCAGGAGTAAATTCCATCTCAAGAAACCACTTGCTTTGCTCATCCATAGGCAGCAACTCCTCATCCATTAAAGTTTTATCATGAGATCGCAGCAATTCAGGCACATCTTCAGCCTCCACTTCTAATTCTAGTTCTCTTGCTATTGTCACCACATCTGCAGTTACTTCTTCCACTGAAGTCTGGAACTCCCCAAAGTCATCCATGACGGTTGGAATCAGCTTCTCTCAAACTGTTGTTAATGTTGACATTTTCCCATGAATCACAAATGTTCTTAATGGCATCTAGAATGTGAATCCTTTCCATGAGGGTTTCAATGTCCTTTGCCCAGATCCATCAGAAGAAGCACTATGTATGACAGCTATAGCCTTACAAAATGTAGTTCCTAAATAAAAAGACTTGAAAGTTGAAATTACTCCTTGATCCATGGGCTATAGAATGAATATTGTGTTAGCAAGTATGAAAACAACATTAATCTCATTGTACCTCTCCATCAAAGCTCTTGAGTCAACAGATGCATTGTCAATAAGCAGTAATATTTTGAAAAGAATCTTTTTTTCTGAGCAGTAGATCTCAACAGTGGGCTTAAAATATTCATTACACCATGTTATAAACAGACGTGCTGTCATCCAGGCTTTGTTGCTCCACTTATAGAGCACAGGTAGAGCAAATATAGCATAATTTTTAAGGGTCCTGGATTTTCAGAATGGTCAATGAGCATCGGCTCCAACTTAAAGTCACCAGCTGCATTAGCCCTAACAAGAGAGTCGGTCTGTCCTTTGAAGCTTTGAAGCCAGGCATTGACTTCTCTCTGGCTGTGAAAGTCCCAGATGGCGTCTTCTTCCAGTAGAAGGCTGTTTCGTCTACGGTGAAAGTCCATTGTTGAGTGTAGCCGCCTTCACTGATGATCGAGCCACATCTTCTGGATGATGTGCCGCCCCTTCTACAGCAGCGCTTGCTGCTTCCCCCTGCGCTTCCACGTTATGGCCAAGGCTTCTGTCCTTAAACCTCATGAGCCCACCTCTGCTGGATCACACTTTCTTGGGCAGCTTCTTCCCCTCTCTCGGCCTTCACAGAACTGAAGAGAGTGAGGGCCTGGCTCTGGATCAGCCTCGGCCTGAGGGAGTGTTGTGGCTGGTTTGCTCTCCTGTCCAGGACACTGAAACTTCCTCCATATCAGCAACGAGGCTGCTCTGCTTTCTCATCATTTGTGTGTTCACTGGAGCAGCACTTTTCATTTCCTTCAAGAACTTTCCCTTTGCATTCACAACTTGGTGAATGGTTTGGCACAAGAAGCCTAGCTTTTGGCCTCTCTTGGTATTCGACATGCCTTCCTCACTAAGCTTAATCACTTCTAGCTTTTAATTTAAAGTGAGAGACATGTGACTCTTCTTTTCATTTGAACACTTAGAGGCTGCTGTAGCGTTATTAATTGGCCAAATTTCAACATTGCTCTGTCTCAGGAAATAGGGAGGCCCAAGGATAGGGAGAGAGACAAGGGAATGGCCAGATGGTGCAGCAGTCAGGACACACAACATTTATCAGTTAAGTTCACAGTCTTACACAGGCGGGGTTGGTTGTGCTGCCAAACAATTACAATAGTAACACCAAAACTCACTGATCACAGATCACCATAACAAACATAGTAATAGTGGAAAATTTGAAATATTGCAAACATTACCAAAATGTGACACAGAGACACAAAGTGAAGAAATGCTATTGGAAAAATGGCGCCAGTAGACTTGCTCGACACACGGTTGCCACAAACCTTCAATTTGTAAAATATGCAATATCTGCAAGGTGCAATAAAGTGAAGGGCAATAAAATGAGGTTTGCCTGTATAACAAAATCAAAGCTTGGAGTAGAGTGACTGACTTATCTTGATTTGCCCAGGACTTTTCCAGTGTGAGCGCTGAGAGTCCCACACCCCAGGAACCCTCCCAGTCCAGGCAAACCAGGGTGATTTGTCACAGTACTTGCAGGTCTGGACCTACAGTTTAATAATGAGCCACAGTGCAGAGAGTACCTAAGATGGAATAAAAAGACTGGTAAGAAGGTGAGCCGCAGGAGCAGCGAGTACTCCAGTCATCTATTAATAAACCACCCGAAGGGAGTGACTTAAAACGAGAGCAATAATTTATTTTGCTCATGAATCTGAGCATTGAATGGGCTTAGCTCGGTACTTCTTGCTCAGCATGTCTCTTGGGGTTGCAGTCAGACAGTGGCTGAAACTGAAGTCATCTTGAAGCCTCCTTAACTTGCATGTCAGCACCTAGGCGGGGCACACTTGAACAGCTAACAGCTCAAGCTCCTTGGATCTCTCCCTCCCTCTCTCCCTCTCTCTCACACATCTCCACGAGATCTCATGATGGCCTCAGGGTAGCTAGACTTCCAACATGGTGGCTAAAGTCTCCTAGATCAAGTCCCAAGAGAAACTGGCAGAAGCGGCATGACCTTTTCTAATCTACCCTTATGTCACACCGCATCACTTCTGCCATATTATTTTCATTAAGAAAGTCACAAACGTCCACCCAGGTTCAATGGAAGCGACACAAACTCCACCTCTTGATGGAAATAGTATTAAAGAATTTGCAGACATGTTTTAAAATCACCATAAGGATGAAGAAGGACACCTACCCCTTCCAGCTCAGAGAATGTGCTAGAAAGAGAAGGGAGGTAGGGAAAGCAAGTTATCAGATGAAAAAGTGTTATGGATCACCAGCATGCCGTAAGATCAGAGGGTCTGGTATCAGATAGGACACGGGTCAAGAAGAAAGTCAAGAGTAGAAGAGCTGCTACAACTTCCTCTTTACACTTCCTCTGGGAAGATGTCACCACATAGAGCGCCAACAATAAATGACAGCAACAAAGTAAAAATGGCAGGACAGCCCAGTTAGGTAGTGAGAGCACCTAGTTAGCAGAGCCTTCCTTGGCTCTCTTGTGGCACAGAAGAGACCTAGAGGTTCCTGCTGGCCTCAAGAAGGATGTGAGAAGAAGATGATGTTACTGCTGGCCCTGATGCCGCAGAGTCCTGATGAGGTGATCTGAAGTGCCTGAAGTTGGGAGTCACAGGAGCCCTCAGACCTTAGGGAGAAGGAACTGTGGCATCAGAGGAACCAGAAGTAGGGCTAAGTCTACAGGAAAGACCTCCAGGCCAACTGAGTCCAGACAACAGGCTAAGAGTTCTCCAGAGACAGATCAGCGAAGCTCTCCAACCCCATCAGCTGAGTGGACAGACAGGGACGAGACATGAGCCCAGCGCCTCCCGTCAAGATGGAGACAACTGCTGTACGGACGGCAGTGGACAACTGGTGTATGGACTCGAGGCCTCTCTTTTCCTTGCCACCTTGCAAAGGCAATGCAGTCATCCAAAAGGAATGAATCTACCACAAATTGGCAGGTTTAAATTATTGATCTCATTTTTCAGTCTCAATTCCTATTCAGTGGGCAGCTAGGAGGGAAATCAGGTAGTTATAAAGGGAGAAAAAGCAATATTTCTCTTTGTACATCTAAGTTATAGTGTTAAACTTGTCCCTGAGCAATATGAAAAATAGAACCACTCTTTTGATGACTTCACTCCTTGTTCTGCAGCCCCAGTGGCTCCTTTCACTTACCTCTGACTTGCCAAGCCATTTTCTCACTCAGCCTTTGCATCTGTGGTTCCTGCTATTTGGAACGTCCTCTGCTGGCTCTCCATATCTTTTGGATCTCACCTTAAATGTCAACTTCTGAGTGAGACCTTCTTTTACTGCTCTACCAAAATGGACGTACTTGTATTTTTCTTGATCTCAATATCTATTTTTTTTCCTAATAGATGATTCCTCATCCAACCTGCTCCTCTTCAGCCTTCTCCATCTCAGGAGATGGTCCTACCCAATTGCTTAAGCTAAAAACCTCATTCCTTCTGATTACTCTCATTTGACCTCACACCCACATCCAGTCCAACCGTAGTCTTAATAATTCTGTCTCCAGAACACACCCTAAGTCCATTCACTTCTCCCACTCACCTCTGACTCCACGCTATTCTAGGCCATACCCTTCCTGCAGGCCTGACTGCAGTGCCAGTCTCCCTGCTTCCACTCTCTTCTCTACCATTCCACATCACACTCAACAATTTTTTTTTATTGAGGTTATGATAGTTTACAACATTGTGAAATTTCAGTTGTACATTACTATTTGTCAGTTGCCTTATACGTGTACCCCTTCACCCTTGTGCCCACCCCCAGCCCCCTTCCCCTGAGTAACCACTAAATGGTTCTTTGTCCATGTGTTTGTTTATCTTCCATATATGAGTGAAATCACACAGTGTTTGTCTTTCTCTGTCTGGCTTATTTCGCTTAACATCATACCCTCAAGGTCCATCCATGTTGTTGTGAATGGGACGATTTTGTCATTTTTTTATGGCTGAGTAGTATTCCATTGTATATATATACCACATCTTCTTTATCCAATCATCAGTCAATGGGCACCTAGGTTGCTTCCACATCTTGGCGATTGTGAATAATGCTTAGGGGTGCATAAGTCTCTTTGAATTGTGGGTTTCAAATTCTTTGGATAGATGCCCAGTAGTGGGATAGCTGGGTCATATGGTACCCAGCTTTTGTATTTTTACTTCTTTGAGAAATCTCCATACTGTTTTCCATAGTGGCTGAAGCAGTTTGCATTCCCACCAGCAGTGTATGAGTGTTCCCTTTTCTCCACAACCTCTCCAACATTTGTTATTTTTTGTCTTGGTTATTATAACCGTTATAACGGATATAAGGTAATATCTTAGCATAGTTTTGATTTGCATTTCCCAGATGATCAGTGATGTTGAGCTTATTTTCATGTGCCTGTTGGCCAGCTGTATATCTTCTTTGGAGAAATATCTGTTCATATGTTTTGGAGAAATCCTCTGCCCATTTTTTGATCGAGTTGTTTGATTTTTTGTTGTTGAGTTGTGTGAGTTCTTTATATATTATGGAGATTAACGCTTTGTCAGATATATGATTTGCAAATATTTTTTCCCAGTTGGTGGGTTGTCTTTTTGTTTCAATCCTGGTTTCCCTTGCCTTGTGGAAGCTCTTTAGTCTGATGAAGTCCCACTTGTTTATTTTTAATTTTGTTTCCCTTGTCTGAGAAGACGTGGTATCCAAAAAGATCCTTTTAAGACCAATGTCAGAGTGTACTGCCTATATTTTCTTTCAGAAGTTTTATGGTTTCACATCTTACCTTCAAGTCTTTGATCCATTTTGAGTTTATTTTTGTGAATGGAGTAAGAGAATGGTCTACTTTCATTCTTTTACATGTTGCTGTCCAGTTTTCCCAATACCATTTATTGAAGAGACATTCCTTTCTTCATTGTATGTTCTTAGCTCCTTTGTTGAAGATTAGCTGTCCGTAGATGTGTGGTTTTATTTCTGGGCTTTGAATTCTGTTCCATTGATCTGTGTACCTGTTTTTGTACCAGTACCATGCTGTTTTGATTACTGTAGCTTTGCAGTATATTTTGAAGTCAGAGACTGTGATGCCTCCAGCTTTGTTCTTTTTTCTCAGGATTGCTTTAGCAATTCAGGGTCTTTTGTTGCCCTATGTGAATTTTAGGATTCTTTGTTCTATTTCCATGAAGAATGTCATTGGGATTCTGATTGGGATTGTGTTGAATCTGTAGATTGCTTTAGGTAGTATGGACATTTTAACTTGTTTATTTTTCCAGTCCATGTGCATGGAATGTCTGTCCATTTCTTTATGCTGTCATCAATTTCTTTCAGTAAAGTCTTGTAGTTTTCATTGTATAGGTCTTTCACTTCCTTGTTAAATTTATTCCAAGATATCTTATTCTTTTTGTTGCGATTGTGAATGGGATTGTGTTCTTGAGTTCTCTTTCCATTAGTGCATTATTAAGAGTATAGAAATGCAACTGATTTTTGTAAGTTGATTTTGTACCCCACAACTTTGCTGTAATTGTTGATTATTTCCAATAGCTTTCTGATGGATTTTTTAGGGTTTTCTATGATTTCATATGTAGAATATATGATTTCATATATTCACTTCTTCATTGCCTACTTGGATTCCTTTTATTTCTTTTTCTTGCCTAATTGCACTGGCCAAAACTTACAGTACCATGTTGAATAAGAGTGGTGAGAGTGAACAACCTTGTCTTGTTCAAATCCTCAGAGGGATGGCTTTCAGTTTTTCCCCATTGAGTATGATGTTGACTGTGGGTTTGTCATATATGGCCTTTATTATGTTGAGGTACTTTCCTTCTATATCCACTTTAATGAGCATTTTTATCATAAATGGATGTTGGATCTTATCGAATGCTTTCTCTGTGTCTATTGAGATGATCATGTGTTTTTTGTTCCTCATTTTGTTAATGTGGTGTATCACATTGCTTGATTTGCGGATGTTGAACCATCACTGTGTCCCTGGTATAAATCCCACTTGATCATGATGTATGATCTTTTAAATGTATTGCTGTATTCAGTTTGCCAACATTTTGCTGAGGATTTTTGCATCTATATTCATCAGGAATATTGGCCTGTAATTTTCCTTCTTTGTGTTGTCCTTGTCTGGCTTTGGTATCAGGGTGATTTTGGCCTTGTAGAATGTGTTAGGAAGCATTCCATCTTCCTCAATTTTCTGGAATTGTTTGAGAAGGATGGGTATTAAATCTTTGAATGTTTGACAGAATTCTCCAAAGACGCTGTCTGGTCCTGGACTTTTATTTTTGGGGAGGTTTTTGATTACTGTTTCAACCTCTACTTGTGATTGGTCTATTCAGATTCTCTATTTTTCTTGAATCAGTTTTGGGAGATTGTAAGAGTCTAAGAATTTATCCATTTCTTTAGGTTGTTCAATTTGTTGGCATATAGTTTTTCATAGTATTCTCTTATAATCTTTTGTATTTCTGTGGTATCCATTGTAATTTCTCCTCTTTCATTTCTAATTTTATTTATTTGAGTCTCCTCTCTTTTTTTCTTAGTAAGCCTGGCTAAGGGTTTGTCAATTTTGTTTGTCTTCTCAAAGAACCAGCTCTTTGTTTCATTGATCCTTTCTATTGTCTTTTTTATTTCAATTTCATGTATTTATGCACTAATTTTTATTATTTTCCTTCTTCTACTGACTTTAGGCTTTGTTTGTTCTTCTTTTTCTAATTCTTTTAGGTGTAGTTTGAGATTGCTTATTGAGATTTTTCTTGTTTGTTGAGGTGAGCCTGTATTGCAATGAATCTCCCTCTTAGGACTGCTTTTGCTGCATCCCAAATGAGTTGGTATGGTGTGTTTTCATTTTCATTTGTCTCCAGATAAAATTTGATTTCTCCTTTAATTTCTTCCATGATCCATTGGTCGTTCAGTAGCATGTTGTTTAATATCCACATCTTTGCCCCTTTCCTAGCTTTTTTCTTGTAACTGATTTCTAGTTTTATAGCATTATGGTTGGAAAACATGCTTGGTATTATTTCAATCCTCTTAAATTTATGAGGCTTGCTTTTTTTCCCAACATGGTCTATCCTTGAGAATGTTCCATGCGCACTTGAGAAGAATGTGTAACCTGCTGTTTTTGGATGGAGTGTCCTATATATATCTATTAAGCCCATCTGGTCCAGTTTTTCATTTAATTCTACAATTTCTTTGTTGACTTTCTGTCTGGATGACCTATCCACTGGTGTAAGTGGGGTGTTGAGGTCCCCTACTATTATTGTATTGTTGTTAATATCTCCTTTTAGGTTTGTTAGTAGTTGCTTTGTGTACTTTGGTGCTCCTTTGTTGGGTGCATATGTTTGGTGGAGTGTCCCTTGGTGGAGTGTCCCTGTTATCATTATATACTGCCCCTCTTTGTGTCTCTTTATCTGTTCTGTCTTGAAGTCTACCTTGTCTGATATAAGTATGGTGACATCTGCTTTCTTTTGTTCACCATTAGCTTGGGATATCATCTTCCATCCCTTTACTCTGAGTCTGTGTTTGTCTTTGGAGCTGAGATGTGTTTCCTGGAGGCAGTATATTGTTGGGTCTTGTTTTTCAATCCATCCTGCCACTCTGTGTCTTTTGATTGGAGAATTCAGTCCATTTACATCTAGAGTGATTATTGATATATGAGGGCCTAATGCTGCCATTTTGTCTCTTGTTTTTTGGTTCTCCTACATTTCCTTTGTTTCTTGTCCCATGTATTTCAGACTACCAATTCAGTTAGGTAGTTTTCTATGCTGGTTTTCTTAGTTTTCTCCTTATATATAATTTGTGCCTCTGTTCTGCTTACTTGTTTAATGGTTACCATGTAGTTTGTATAAAAAATCTCATAGATGATATAGTCCATTTTCTGATAACCTCTTATTTCCTTAGACTAAGCTGGTTCCATCCCTTACCTCTTCCCGGTCTAAGTTGTTATTGTCACATCTTATTTCATCTTGTGTTGTGAGTTTGTGGTTAAAATGACAAGATTATATTTATTCTTGGTGTTTTCCTTCCTTTTATCTTTAATGTTATAAGTATGCATTTGCTAACCTGTTCTGATCAAGAGCTGCAATTTTCTGATTTTGCCTATCTACTTATCTCCTTTCTTAGTGTTTTGCAACCTCCTTACTTTACTTTTTTTCTTTCTAGGTATGATGGTCTTCCTGAGGATTTCTTGTGGGGGGGGGGGGTTGTTTTGTGGTGATGAACTCCATTAACTTTTGCTTTTCTAGGAAAGTTTGTATTTCTCCATCATATTTGAAGGATACTTTTGCTGGATAGAGTATTCTTGTCTGAAAGTTTTTGTCTTTCAGAATTTTGAATATATCATTCCACACTCTCCTACCTTGTAAGGTTTCTGCTGAGAAATCCACTGACAGCCTGATAGGGGTTCCTTTGTAGGTTATTTTCTTCTGTCTTGCTGCCCTTAATATTTTTTTCGTTGTCATTTACTTTTGCCAGCTTTACTACTATATGCCTTGGAGTTGGTCTTTTTACATTGATAAAGTTTGTAGGTCAATGGGCTTCTCTTACATGGATTTCCAACTCCCTCTCCAGTCTGGTAAGTTCTCAGCTATTATTTCTTTGAACAAGCTCTCTGCTCCATTCTCCTTCTCTTCTCCCTCTGGGATACTTATAATCCTTATGTTACATTTCCTAATTGAGTTGGATATTTCTCGGAGAGTTTCTTCCTTTCCTTTTAGTCTTAGTTCTCTTTCCTCCTCTGTCTGAAGCATTTCTATATTCTTGTTCACCAGACTGCTATCTCTCTCCTCCATAATATCAGCCTTACGGTTCAAGGAGTCCAGATTTTTCTTTATCTTGTCTATTATGTTTTTCATCTCCAACATTTCTGATTGGTTCTTCTTTATAGTTTTAAGCTCTTTTGTGACATAGCTCCTGAACTCATCGAGTTGTCTATTTGTATTCTCTTTTAACTCATTGAGCTTTTTAATGATAGATACTTTGAATTCTTTGTCATCTAGATTATACATTTCTGTGTCTTCAGGATTGATTTCTGGGTACCTGCCATTTTCCTTATGTTCTGGAGATTTAACACATTTTTTCATACTGCTTGACAGCGTGGATTTGCGCCTCCACATAGAGATAGAATTTGGTCGCAGCTTCCACTTGCTGTCACTGGGGGGAGGGGGCAGGAGCTGTCTAATCTGTGCCTATCAGACTCTCCATCGTCTGTTCCTGTCTGAGTCTGGGCCATTCCTTGGGATCACAGCAGCCCTGTGGGATCTCCCACCAACTCTGGGAACAATCACACGGGGGTTCCAGTTTGCTGCCGCCTGCTCCCACAGACCTGCCTAGATGCGCTCTCCCCTTAGGAACTGCAGCAGTGTTATGGGCTTTCAAGGCTGCCAGGAACTTGTTCACCCAGAGTCACAGCTCTGCCACTATCTGGTCCTGGATTGTACCAGCGGTTGTGCTTGGTGGCGGGGTGGGGGAGGGGGCCTCTCCCCTGGGTCTGAGCCAGCGCTGCTCTCTGGGACTGTGGTGGGATTGTGGACTCTCCCACTGGTTGAGAGAGAGATCACACAAGGGGCTGAGGGCTGCTGCTGTCTGCTCCCACAGTCCTGCCAATCATACTGTCCCTTCAGGGCTGCTGTGATACTGTGGACGTTTGCTATAGCCAGGGGCACTTTTGCCTGGGCTGAAGATATGCCACCACCTGTTCCTAGGTTGCACCAGCCTTTGTGCTTAGGGGGCAGGGCCTCCTCATTACGGCTGAGCCAAGTCTCTCCCTGGGGCCATGGTGGGACTGTGGATGTTCCCATTGGACCAAGGAGCAATCACGCTGGGGCTCAGGGTTGTTGCCACCTGCTCCTATGGTCCTGTTGGGTCTCACTTGCCCCTTTGGGGCTGCAGCAGAGCCATGGGCATTTAAGGCAGCCAGGGGGTTCATTTGCCTGGACTCGCAGCTGCACCGTTTCTGCTCCGAGGTCACACCAGCCTTTGCACTTGGTAGACAGGGCCTCTCCAGTGAGCTGAGACGAGTCTCTCCCTGGGGCTGCGGTGGGACTGTGGGCTTTCCCACTGGACCAAAGAACAATCACAGGGGGCTCAGGGCTGCAGTCACCAGTTTCCACAGTCATGCCAAAGTGCACACCCACCACTGGGGCTGCAGCAGCACTATGAGCACTTCAGCTGGGAAAGCAGTCACTCACAGGTAGGGGGCTGTCTGGGGGCCAGAGAGTTCTCACCTATCTCCACCTCCTCCCCAGGGGTAGTCCATCCATCTTCAGATGTATAGCAGCATGGGTCTCTCAGGTGTCCTGAGGTGCTGTGTGAGCATCCTCTGTTGATCAATGAATGTCCACTTAGTTGCAGTTCAAAGGCAGAGAGACAAAGGGAACCACTCACTCTGCCATGTTGCTGATGTCACTCAACAAAATATTTTTAAAATATAAATCAGACCGTGTAACTCCTCTGTTACAACAAGTGGTGGAATAAATTGCCTGTGCTCCAAGTCTATTTATATCTGCAGCTCAGCTTCCTTTTAGAATTTGGCTCCTCTGGGCTGGAGCCCAAATTTAAGCAAATGCAAGAAAATACAGAATCATGACTCTATTAACAGCAAATAGTTTGTTGTGTCATGTCCCTACCTGGGGCAATATTCTTATTGTCAGCAGTACTTGGTTTTCGATTTCTATTCGTTTTTCAAGTTCTTCCTGATAAAAAACTATGAGGGTGGAAGAAATACTTTTTTATTTTGGCAGGGTTCCCAGCTACATGACTGCAGCTTAGTACCTCTGGGCAAATGGCAACAGGACCCAGGACTTCAAATTCTCTCTCAAAGTACTTCTCTTTGAAGAACTATAAAGTGACTCTAAATGCTCTTTGAGCTTCAAAACAAGCACATTTTCAAACCAGTCCCCATGGTGCATTTTTACCATATATAAACACATCTAGCTCCATAGGCTAAAGACATGAAAGAATAAGCTTGGGGGGAAAGCAGAAGTTTGATTAAGAAAATACTAACCAAAAAAATCTAAGATGTACATGAAAAATTTCCTTACTCTTTTCTGTACCTTCAGAATCAAAGCCCCCCTTCAAGGTTCACTTCAGAAATCACCTCCTCCAAGAATTTTTTCCCCACTCTCTCTGGCCATTTTAAAATCTCCTTCCTCTCAATTCCTGCCTCACGTCACTTGGAATTACTCAATTTATTTGACTCAGAAATTAGAGGTGGTTGTTTATATGCTCACTTCCCAGTAGACAATGTCCCGTTCACTGAACTACCGTCCCCACTGCCCATAAGTACCTAGGGAACAAAGATGACCTCGAACTTGCCTAGAATGTTCAGCAAGGCCTAAAATCACACTTTTGTTTTTATGTTGAAAAATTTTTCCTTTATTCAAATTACTAGTAAAATAGAGATATTTCTGTTTTTTATAAGCATTTTTACTCACTACTTAGTGTTGTTTTACTCTTTATTTTGAAATAATTATAGTACCTTTCATCCAGCTTCCCCCAATGGTGACACCTCATATACAATATCAAAACGGGAAATTGACATTGGTACAATATTGTTAACTAGACTACAGACTGTGTTCAATTTTTACCGATTCTTACATACACTCCTTAGTGTGTGTTTCTATGCAATAGATGCATATGCAATCCCATGTATATATATTTATGTAGCCACTACCACCACCAAGATACAGAACTGTTCTATCATCACAAAGGAGCTATCACACTCTCCATTTGTATTCACACACCTCCCAGTGTCTGTCCCTGCCCCAGCATCATGGATCTATTCTCCATCTCTATAGTTTTGTCATTTTGAGAATGTTATATAAATGGAATTATAAAGTATGTAAGCTTTTGAGGTTGACTTTGCCCACTGAGCCTAAAGCCCTGGAGATCCATCCAGATTGCCACATGTGTCAACAGTTCGTTACTTTTTATTGCTGAGTAGTATTCCATGGTATGAATGCACCAGGGTTCAGCTGTTTCCAGTTCGGAGCTATTACAAATAAAACTGCTGTAAACATTCACATATAGATATTTGTGTAAACATAAGTTTTCATTTCTCTGGGATAAATGCCCAAGAGTGCAACTGCTGGGTCATTATGCTAAGTGCATGTTTAGTTTTATAAGAAACTACCAAAGTCTCTTTCCAGAGTGGCTATGCCATTCCCACCAGTGATGTATAAGAAATCCAGGTTCTCTATATTCTCTCTGGCATTTGGTATTATCACTATTATTTATTTGAGCTCATCTGATATGTGGATAATAATATCTTCTTGTGGTTTTAATTTGTATTTTCCTAATGGCTAACAATGTTGAACATTGTTACATTGTTAAAAAAAATGTAAAACATATTTATTTATTTTATTTGGCATACAAATAAGCCAGATGCAGAAGGGCATGTGCTTATTTGCCGTCTGTATCTCCTTTTTGGTGAAATACCTCTTTGAGCCTTTTGTATATTTCTAATTGGATTCTTTGGTTTTTCACTGTTGAGCATGAGGACTTTGTATACTCTGGATACAAGACCTTTGTCAAACACATGGTTTACAAATGTTTTCTCTCAGCCTTTAGCTTGTCTTTTCATGCCTTTAACAGTGTCTTTTGCAACACAAATTTTTAAATTTTGATGCAGACCAGCTTATCAACATGTCCTTTTATGGATGGTGCTTTTGGTGTCTTGTCTAAGAACTCTTCACTTAGCTCTAGGTCTAAAAGATTTCCTCCTATGTTTTCTTTTAAAAGTTTTTATAGTTTTACATTTAAATCTATGAATTCTTTTGGATTAATTTTTGTATAAGATATGGGAGTAGGTCACGGTTCACTTTTTTGTCTGTGGATGCCCAGTCACTCCACCCCATTTGTTGAAAGGACTGTCTTTCTTCCATTGAATTGCTTTGCCTCTTTGTCAAAAATCAGTTGGTAGTATATACTGAAAAGAATTGAAAACAGGTACTGAAACAACTATATGTACACATATATTCATAACAGCACTATTCATGATAGCACAAAGGTAGAAACTGCCCAAATGTCCATCAACTGATGAATGGATAAACAAAATATTGCATATACATACAATGGAATATTATGCAGCCATAAAAAAGAATGAAGTACGAATACATGCTACAAGGTAGATGAACCCCAAAATATTATGCTAAGCAAAAGAAGCCAGACACAGAAGGTCACATATTGTGTCATTCCATTTATCTGAAAGATCCTGACTAGGCAAGTTCATAGAGATGGCATGCAGATTGGTGGTTCCATCTCCCAGGGGCAGGGGAGAGTGGGGAACGGGGAGCAACTGCTTAACAGGCATGGGGTTTCCTTTTGGGGTGATAAAATTATTTTGGAACTAGATAGAGATGGTGGTTTTACAATATTGTGAACAAACTGCCACTGATTGTCACTTTAAAATGGTTAATTTTATGTTATGTGAACTTGACATCAATTAAAAAAAATCAGTTGGATGTATTTGTGTGGGTCTGATTAATACCATGCAGCCCTGATTTCTATAGGTATACAGTTAACATAACGCTTTTCCTATGTAAGGCCAACTACAGGTGCACTGAATGCACATTTGCTCCTCACCACGTTTTTTCTCTCACCGTGCTGGGTGTTTTCCCCGAGAGGCGCAAATCCCTCTGCCCCAATATCCATTCAGAGGCCCCCTATTATTTCTCTCCCTGTTACGTGCAGGTGAAGGCTGGCTTGGCTGACACAAATTGGCACAGGGTCTCAAGACACTGGAGATTCGGTCAAAATTGATTCAGATTATCACTTTTATTTTCTGTTTACACACCTTATTGTTTAAGAAAATCTCCTCCAAATATAAAATGTAATACTTGTATGTATTATTTAAAATCATACGCATGATTGAAGTAGGGAAAGGAAAATTTTTAAGTACTGTCTAGAGTTATTTAGAGTGTGAATTACTAGCTTATCAACATAGTTAGATTTTTACAGCTTTACTTAATTCTAGGTTTCGCTCTAGCGAGAAAGCTCCTGGCAGGCACTTCAAAGATATCCATCATCTGTCACCAACAGCTGTATGGAGTTCGAACATCTCCACGGAGTGATGGGACCTTCCAGCCTCCCACTCACGGAGGGCGGGGCCTGTAATTGGGTTTCCTCACCCGCCGGGCCAGAGGATGACTGGGTTGTGCAGCCCCATCTCATGCCCGTGCTTGACAAACCGAACAGCTCAGCTGTTGGCCAAACCCACAATTTGCTGACTTCGTGGATCAGACATGAGGATTGATTTGTGCTGCCTTGTCCTTCATCTCCAAAGCTTACAGTGAGATGATAAAGAGAATCTGCTCATGTCAAATCCCTTCTTAAAATCTTCCCTTGACCTCGGAACAAAGTCCAACAGCCTGGCATGTCATACAAGCTCCTCGGCTCTCCCACTTCCTCTGGCCCCTTCTCCAACCCTGAGTCCCAGTCTCATATCAAAAATCTGCACTTCTGGGGCAGGCCTGGTGGTGCAGTGGTTAAGTGCGCGCATTCCACTTCGGTGGCCCAGGATTCGCTAGTTCCAATCCCGGGTGTGGACATGGCACTGCTTGGCAAGCCATGCTGTGGTAGACATCCCACATATAAAGTGGAGGAAGATGGGCACAGATGTTAGCTCAGGGCCAGTCTTCTTCAGCAAAAAAAGAGGAGGATTGGCAGCAGATGTTAGCTCAGGGCTAATCTTCCTCAAAAAAAAATCTGCACTTCCAACACTTTGCCATGTTCTTACTTGGCCCAGTTCCCTTGCATATGCTGTCACCCTTCAAGCCTGGCTCAGGATAATCCCACATGGAAAGTTCCCTGTGACCCCACACAGTCAGGCTTGGGGTCTTTCCACATTTCCCCTTCCATAGTAAGTCTTACCTGTGTTGCAATTCCCTGTTGACTTGTTTTTCTCCCTCATGAGACTAAAGACAGATTGTGCCAGGCATACAGTAGGTGCTCAACAAATTTTTCTGAAATGAACACACTTATTAATTCATTATCTTAGAGATATTTCTTGAATACCTATTACGTGCCAGACACTGTTTCTATGTGGGGATATAACACTTTACAAGCAGGCAAGGTCCCTGCCTTCTTGGAGAGTATACTATATAAGGGAAGGAGAGAGATCAAAAGCAAATGAATGAATAAATATATAATAAAGTTTCAGGCAATGACAAGGTATGTGAAGAAAAGAAAAGCAAAGCAAATGAGTGAATGAATGAACTCAAAGCTAGAAATCAGGCCACTCAGACTACTGCCACAGAAGCCAATCTTACTGCTAAAAATTCAAACTTGAAATCACATGGATTTATTTTCTAATTTGTATGAATCCTACAAATATTTATTGATTCTCTTATAGATGCCAGTCATTGCTTTAGGTCTAAGATACAGCAGGGAACAGAACAATTTTTATTAGAAATTTTTATTCCTGTCCTTGTGGAGCTTACATGCGAGAGTTAGCAAGCAAATATATATCAGAGGCAGATAAGAGCTTTGAGGAAAATAAAGTAAAGAAAAAGCAATTCTTAAGGGTGTGTGGGAAGTGGGGGTAATTGGTATTTTAAATAATCAGGGAAGAACTCACAAAGAAAGTAGCATCAGAGTGGAGAACTGAAGGAGGTGAGGGAGCAAGTCAAGTGGATGTCTGCAAGATGAACTGTGCAGACAGAGAGAATGGAAAGTGCAAAGACCCTGAGGCAGGGTGAGGCCTCTACACCCGAACCCTTCTCTTACCACGCAGTGGAAGTGTAAGTTATAGCTGAGAGTGAACTCGACTGAGAACCAGACAGACCTGGGTGTGACACTCGGGGACCTCACTCACTGTCTGTACGGCTTTAATCAAGTTTTTCGTCTCCTCAGGTCTCCAATTCCTCATTTGTACAATTAATGCCTATCAGAAAGTGTGGCCATGCTACTCCAGCAGGATGATGGACGCTATCAGCTGTGCTCTATAAACTATTACAAATGTCAGTTTTAACTATCTTCTCATATAACTTGTCTTCTAAGATTGCCAGGAATGTTAACCAGATCACTTAACCATCCAGTTATGAGGATCTAGTTACGGTGAAGAAGCACTTGCTATATCTAAATGCAACATAAAATTGCAGAATTTTCAGCTTCTGTGGTATGTTTGCATTATGTAGCTACCTATTATTTTCATAATGCAACTTATTTAACATGTATTTCTTGAAAGAGTTGTCATTTCTGATCACTAAGGGTATCTAGACTTCCTATATTTTTCAGGTTAAATATATTTTAAGACTGATATTTAGGTTTCTTGTTGTAGTGTGTATATATCCTTTATCAAACTGACTTTGATTCCTGATTCTAGACATTGATCAGATTATTCTTACCACCATTTTGTGATTTAAAGTTGAATCTAGCTATTCCTTAAGCGCCATGTGGAAAAGAGTCCCTATCATTTTTAATTTAGGTAAGCACAGTACAAAAGAGGTTTAAGTTCAAGGAGGCTGGGGTTTGAGCCTCCTGAATGTCTGGGACGGGCCTGACAGGAATACCTGTGTTTTGCTGGTGACTAGAACAATGGGGAGGGTTTGATCTGGTGGCAGTTACTCAAAAGGTGATTTAAGTTTTCATTATGATGCCTCATTGGAGTTTTATACAATATATTATTACAGGCATTATATGTATTACAATATAGTTACATAGGCAAAGCTACATTTGTATATGTTATGGGTAATAGAAGGGATTTTTAAGTGTAATCTTGTATACTATGAGTACTTCAGGAAACAATGCAGGCATACATAAAAAGACAACTCACAAGATAGCATCTGACGAGTGATAAATGAGGGGCACAGACAATAGAGGGTGGAGGGACTTCAGAGGAAGGAGCTAGTTCACTAAACTCAACAATCAGGAAAGGCTTTGCAGACGGGTCGGGACTTGAATTGAGGACATATGATTCAGAGATGAAGGAAGAAGAGGAAGACATTTCCACAAAGGCATGGCAAAGGCCCAGAGATGGCACCCATGGAGGATGTTTGAGAGACACTGAACAAAACAACGTAGCTGGAACTGAGGGCAGATCTGAAGTAGAGGCATCATACAGGAATACATTGGCCATAAAGGGTGGGAAAAAAGTCGACTAGGAGAAAACGTGGAAGGCCTTAAATGATTTAATCAGTGATACATACACTGTTGGTGGGAGCAGTAAATTGAAACAATTTTCTAGGGGGCAGTTCAGCAATATTTCTCAAAATGCATATACCCTTTGACTTAGCAATCTCACTTCTAAGAATTTAAGAATATAATCAGAGAAGATCTCAAAGATTTGTGTAAACAAATGTTTACTGTAGCGTTATTTATAATAGAAAAATAAAACTACTCTCCCACATACCAAATTACTAATAAATAATAGCATCTCCACATCTGGACTCCAATACAGCCATGAAAGCAAGCTTTTCAGGATTACGAAGAGATGGAAAGACAATGTAAACATGAAGTGAAGACAGCAAATCACACAGTCTTTATACAATATGATTCTGTAGGAGCAGAAAACATTTCCCCTCTTCCCTTCTAAGTTCTAATTATTAGGCTGGCTAATAATTAAGTTGAAATAGGACAGACTAACAGGAGAAAAACAAATTTAATTACATTCACATAGGCACCCCATAAAATATACGAGACTCAAAGAAGTGATCAAACCAGGCAGCTTTTATACCCTTTAGACAAGGAAACAAAAAGTTGTGTGAAGAATTGACAATCAAAGGGCTTTGGGCTTGCGGTAGGAAATTAGTGAAGAAGTAACAAGGTTTGTTTCTACAGCCTTCTCGGCCCTAACTTCCCGATCTCTGCTGCTAAGGATGCCTTCCACCCTCCTGGTACAGGGAAGGTACCTTTCAGATGGGAGATTCATTTCCTGCTTTCCATGGTACAAAGGAGGGTCAGAATGTCCTTCTTTCACCAGCTGTTTCTTAACTAACTTTAATTCAAAATAATCAATATGCCAAAATGGCATATTTGGGGGTGGCATAGTCTGGTCTCCTTCAATTCCATTTTGTGTGTGTGTGTGTGTGTGTGTGTGTGTGTGGTGAGGAAGATTGGCACCGAGTTAACACCTGTTGCCAATCTTCCTCTTGTTTTTTTCCTCCCCAAAGCCCCAGTACATAGTTGTATATCCTAGTTGTAAGCCCTTCTAGTTCATCTACGTGGGACTCCGCCACAGCATGGCTTCATGAGTGCTGTGTACGTCTGCGTCGAGGATCTGAACCAGTGAACACCAGGCGGCCAAAGTGGAGCACGCGAACTTAACCACTATGCCACTGGGCTGGCCCCTCAATTCCAATTTTGTAAAGGTTATACATGACAGGCAAGGAATATACCAAAATGTTAACAGTGGTTAACGGGAGATTTTTTTTTTTTTTTCAAAACCATCAATACTTACATGTCTTGTGCTCCATCCTCTCAGGGTCAATCTGATAAACTGTGATAATGTGCTGGAAGATAGTCAGAGCAGTGTGGTGTGGACAGCTGTCTCTCCCATGGAAGATGGTTCTCTTACAACAGAGCCCTCCTGAAACCAATGCCTGAAGTCCACGGCACAGTGGAAGGCCAGCAGCGCATTTTGAAGGCACGTAAACTTTCAGCTTCTCCCATCACAGCAAGTAAGCACAGGGCTTTAGCATTTACTTGGGTGCCAGGCGTTGTGCTAGTGCTTTTCAAAGATGGTCTCATTTAAAACCCCAACAGTCCCATGAGTGAGGTACCAGTATTATTCTCATTTTATAGGTGGAGAAACTGAGGCATGGAGAGGTTAAATAATTTTCTGAAGGGCACACAACTAACAAGATATAGAGCCAGGATCCAAATGCAGAAAATGACTCCAGAGTCCACATTGACTACTATACTTTCCCACCCATTTTAATGCAAGACAGAAAAAAGTCCATCCTATATATCTCCTCATCCAAGGGCCTCCTGCTGCAATGTCCTTAGTGGAGAGCTAGGCAGCACACGCTTCATAGGAAAATGGGGCTGTAGGAGCCCTCTGGTACTGGGTCTGGCACTTATTAGCTTTGTAACTTTGGGCAAGTCACAACCCCTCCAAGTCTTGACTTTCTCATGTGTAAAAGGGAAATAATGTTATCTGACCTGCAGGCCTCCCAGGCTGGCTGTGAAGATCAAAGGAGACAAAAACACATGATAGTGGTGTGAAAACTGTCAGGCGCTGGCCAAGGAAAAGGTATGATTAGTCATAGTAGGAACTCAGTGTTAAGATTGGACAACAGATTGCTCTGAGAAGCTCCCCAAGGGTCATTCTCAAGGAGTATATCATAGGATCTCCCAGAGACTTGGTCCAGCTGTGGGCTGACCATAGTGATGTGCCATTTGGAACAAAGTACCTGATTTGCACCACAGCTCAACATACTATGTGGAAACACCTACCTGTGAGTAATGGACAGTGAGGTGGGTTGAATAACAGCATTCTCACAACCCAAATGCTGGCCTAGAAAGCCATTCAGAGAACTTACTCTGATATTTTGGCAGTAAGGCTTATCTTGATTCATGAGACAGAATATAACAGGCAAATAACGATGGTACCCACCCCTCTACCAGGTTCTATCCATGCTAGGCCCCTCATAAACATCTTCTCTAAGCCTCACAGCACACTTGCTATTATCCTCATTTTACAGTTAATAAAACTGAGGCTCAGAGAGGTTAAGAAGCTTGCCCACCAGACAGCTAAGGGATAAAGAGAAAAATCAAGGGACAATGACACAATCTTGTTCCTCCATTTCTGTTCTGATAAAGGCATCTAAATGCTTTTTTGGTTCAGTCTCTCTGAAATGAAGATAATCAATAAATCATATTATTTCCTGGAATTCTGTTGAGATGCTAGATGAGTAAAACTGACATTGATTCAAAATATTTTATTATAATATATAACATTATTTTGAGATCAATGTATGATTGCCAGATTTTTATGAAAATCAAGTGAATTTAATAGGAAACAGTTTTGTCTAATTTTTTTCTCAATTAGGAAGGTTTTTTATTTTTAATTAAAAGAAATGAAAAATATTTACAACAAATATGACACATTCTTAATGTCAATAATAAATAAACAACTCATAATTCTGTAAGTTTAATACATAAATCGCAAAAAAAAGCAGATAATTCACAAAGAAATATAAATTTTTATGAAACATATGGAAACTCACTAATAATCAAGTAAATTCAAAGTAAAACAATGAGATCCCACATTTTATACATAAGTGGACATTTTTTAAATTTCCATATGGGTATTCTTATGCACTGCTGGTAGAATTGCATATCAGCACAATCTTTCTTGAAAGTGCCTTGGTGTTGCTTACAAAGATCCTTCAACAATATGCTCTTTGACTATGATAAAGTATGGCCACAAATTCTTTGTCACTTCTCCCAGAAAGAGATGTAGCCTATTTACTACCCTCTGGAATCTGGCCTGTGACTGCTTTGACCAAGAGAGCGTTCTAGAAGAGACTCTGTGTCAGTTGTGAGCCTAGCCTATAAGAGGACTGGCAGGTTCCACCTGCTCGCTCTTGGAACCCAGGGGAGAAGTCCACCTGGAGAAGCGAGGCCCCAGCCAACAGCCAGCATCAACTTGTCAGTCACCTAGAAAGTGGATCTTCTAGCCCCAATCAAGCCACCCCAGTCACATACAGCAGAGATAAATTGTCCCCAAATTGCAAAATTATGAGTAAATGAGTGATTGCTGCCATTTTAAGTGACTAAGATTTTTGGTTTGTTTTTTTAAAGATTTAATTTTTTCCTTTTTCTCCCAAAGCTCCCCAGTACATAGTTGCATATTTTTAGTTGTGGGTCCTTCTTGTTGTGGCATGTGGGACGCCACCTCAGCATGGCTTGATGAGCGGTGCCATGTCCGCACCCAGGATCCAAACCGGCAAAACCCTGGGCTGCTGCAGCGGAGTGTGGGAACTTAACCACTCGGCCACGGGGCTGGCCCCTAAGTGACTAAGTTTTAAGGACATGTTACACAGCAATATTACTTGACATTGACCCAACAATTTCACTTCTAGGAATTTATTCTCAAGCACTAATCAGAAATGCAGACAAAGGCTTACGTCCCAAAACATTCCTTGTGGAGAAGTTTAGGACAACCTAAATATTTAAATTAGGATAATGATTATGTAGATCCCAGTACATCCATTATGAAAGTAATTTAAATGTTAGCAATATGAGAGAATACTTATAAAATACTTTCAGGTGGAAAAAGTCTTACAAAGAACTGTACATATAAAAGTGAAAACATTAAAAGTTAACAGCGGTTATTTCTGGGCAATAGAAGGATTATAAGTGATTTTAATCTGATTTTCACATTTTTGTGATAATTGCTAATCAGAAGAAAAGCAACCTTAAAAATAAGAAAACTATAAACTTGTAAAATTTATCCATAGATAAAGTAACCTTTCAACTGAAGCTCCATTTTAACTATAGTTTCAAATTTTTTCATAAGACCATTTTACCAAGGCATTCAATAATATTGATGTTGAATAATCTGCTATTTCTCATAATTGACAGACTGACAGGCAGTTATACTGCAATTTTAAAAGTCAGCAGGAGACAGATTTATTAGAAAAGGTCCTCAATAATCCATAAACTGGATGAAAAAATCCTGAATAATTAAGCAGTTCTAATGATGTGGCAAAAGCTAAATAATTGAAGAAAAGGCCTCAAAAAATCAGACCAACATCACTGAAAGTCTGCTACCTGCGAGGAGCTTTCCCAGTGCCACACCAGTCAACCTTCTCCACAGCCTTGGGAGGTAGGAACCTCGGGACCCTGGCCACAGTGTCTGCAGCCTACAACTGCACAGCCAGGAGTGAGGCCCAATGCACATGCTCTTCCCACAACACTACGCCACTCAATAAAGGTCACACGAGTTCAATGTTCTCATAGGACGAAAAGAAATTATCAAACATGTGGGCCACTGGAAAAAGACTTTCTTTTATTCTAAGACAACTAATCAAAAATTATTTAATAGAACTTTTTAAGCCTCTTTAACTGGATCATTTTCTTCTTGCAGAACTTGAAGCAATCCTAAAAAAGTCAATACCAATTTTGTGAGGAGCCTAGACAATTCTTAAGCAACTGAAAATGGTTGGGGGAGGGAGACCAGCTTACAAAGCAAAGGCACTGCCTCACATAGCTCCTCTCTGCCTGGTCCTCTCTCCCGTGTCATCTCTGCGAAGCCCTATCTTCAGCATTACCGAAGCTTTTGGTCAGTTGGAACCTGGCTATGCTTGTTGTTTTTATTCACTACAGGCATAGCTTGTTTTATTGTGCTTTGCTTTATTGCATTTTGTAGATATTGTTTCCTACAAATTGAAGGTTTGGGCGGCCCTGCATGCAGCAAGTCTATTGGTGCCATTTTTCCAGCGGCATTTGCTCACTTCATGCCTCTGTCACATTTTGGTAACTCTCACAATATTTGAAACATTTTCACTATTATGATATTTGTTATGATGATCTGTGATCAGTGTTCCCTGATGTTAGTATAATTTTAGGGGGCTCCACGAACTGTGGCCATATAAGACAGCAAACTTAATCGATAAATGCTGTGTGTGTTCTCACTGCTCAACCAACCGCCTGCTCTCCCGTCTCTCCCTCTCCTTGGGCCTCCCTATTCCCTGAGACACAACAACATTGAAGTTAGGCCAATTAATAACCCTATAGTGGCCTCTAAGTGTTCAAGTGAAAGGAAGAATCGTACATCTCTCACTTCAAATCAAAAGCTAGAAATGCTTAAGCTTAGCGAGGAAGGCATGTGGAAAGCTAAGATAGGACAAAAGCTAGGCTTCTTGTGCCAAAGTTTGCCAAGCTGTGAATGCAAAGGGAAAGTTCTTGAAGGAAATGAAAAGTGTTACTCCAGTGAACACACGAATGATAAGAAAGCAGAGCAGCCTCGTTGCTGATATGGAGGAAGTTTCAGTGGCCTGGACAGAAGAGCAAACCAGCCACAACACTCCCTCAGGCCGAGGCTGATCCAGAGCCAGGCCCTCACTCTCTTCAGTTCTGTGAAGGCCGAGAGAGGGGAGGAAGCTGCCCAAGAAAGTGTGATCCAGCAGAGGTGGGCTCATGAGGTTTAAGGACAGAAGCCATCTCCCTGATATAAAGTACAAGGTGAAGGAGTGAGTGCTGTTGTAGAAACTGCAGCACGTCATCCAGAAGATCTAGCCAAGATCATTAATAAAGGCGGTTACACTCAACCACAGATTGTCAGTGTAGATGAAACAGCCTTCTACTGGAAGAAGATGCCATCCAGGACTTTCATAGCCAGAGAGAAGTCAATGCCTGGCTTCAAAGCTTCAAAGGACAGACTGACTCTCTTGTTAGGAGCTAATACAGCTGGTGACTTTAAGTTGGAGCCAATGCTCATGGACCATTCTGAAAATCCTAGGGCCCTTAAGATTTATGCTAAATCTACTCTGCCTGTGCTCTATAAATGGAACAACAAACCCTGGATGACAGCACATACGCTTACAACATGGTTTACTGAATATTTTAAGTCCGCTGTTGAGACCCACTGCTCAGATAAAGATTCCTTCCAAAATATTACTGCTTATTGACAATGCACCAGGTCACCCAGGAGCTCTGATGGATATACAGTGAGATGAACGTTGTTTTCATGCCTGCTAACACAGTATCCATTCTATAGCCCACAGGTCAAGGAGTAATTTTGACTTTCAAATCTTTTTTATTTAAGAAATACATTTTGTGGGCCAACCCTGTGGCCAAGTGGTTAAGTTCATGCCCTCCGCTTCGGCGGCCCAGGGTTTCACCAGTTAGGATCCTGGCCGTGGACCTACACACTGCTCAAGCCATGCTGAGGCAGCATCCCACATAGCAGAATGAAGAGGACCTAAAACTAGAATATACAACTATGTTCTGGGAGCTTTGGGGAGAAGGGAAAAAAAAAGATTGGCAACAGATGTTAGCTCAGGGCCAATCTTTGAAAAAAAGAACTGCATTTCGTAAGGCTGTAGCTCTCATACATAGTGACTCCTCTGACGGATCTGGGCAAAGGGCATTGAACACTTTCTGGAGAGGATTCACCATTCTAGATGACATTAAGAACATTCGTGATTCATGGGGAAGAGGTCAAAATATCAACATTAACACGAGTTTGGAAGAAGTTGACTCCAACCCTCATGGATGACTTTGAGAAGTTCCAGACTTCAGTGGAAGAAGTAACCGCAGATGTGGTGACAATAGCAAGAGAACTAGAATTAGAAGTGGAGGCTGAAGATGTGCCTGAATTGCTGCGATCTCAAGATAAAACTTTAATGGATGAGGAGTTGCTTCTTGTGGATGAGCAAAGAAAGTGGTTTCTTGAGTTACGTTTACTATACCGTAAACATCCTGGTAAAGATGTGAAGACTGTTGAAATGACAACAAAGGCTTTAGAATATTACATAAACTTAGTTGCTAAAGGAGCAGCAGGATTTGAGAGGATTGACTTCCAGTTTTGAAAGAAGTTCTACATGGGTAAAATGCTATGGAACAGCATCTCATGCTATAGAGAAATCGTTTGTGAAAGGAAGAGTCAATCTATGTGGCAAACTCTGTCTTATTTTAAGAAATTGCCACAGCCATCCCAACCTTCAGCAACCACCACTCCGATCAGTCAGCAACCATCAACATTGAAGCAAGACCCTCTGCCAGCAAAAAGACTACTACTCGCTGAAGGCTCAGATGATGGTTAGCATTTTTTAGCAATAAAGTATTTCTTAATTAAGGTATGTACATTTTTTTTAGACATAATGCTATTGCATTCTGCAGTAGACTAAAGCAGCATAGTATAAACATAACTTTACATGCACTGGGAAACCAAAAAATTGTGTGACTCACTTTATTGCGGTGGTCTGGAACCAAACCTGCAGTATCTCCAGCATATGCCTGTATTCATATTGGTTTTGTTTTGTTTCCAATAGGCCACATCTACTTGGGAAGCCAAGGTGTGAGGGATCAGTATCACAGAGAGGCCCCACAGGGCACTTGACTGGATAAGATGGACAGCCAAATCGCAACCAAGCCAGTGGTTTTTTTGTTTAATTAAAGAAGAGTAACTAATAATAATAAGAGCTAAGATTTCCATAGTATTTATATGCATCAGCTCTGTGCTATGCATTTCATGTATAAACATTATCTTACTTAATCCTCATGACTCTAAGAGGTAGGTATAATTTTGATCTTCATTTTACAGATGAAGATGCTGAGGACCCAGCCTCTGATAGATGGCGGTCAGGATATGAACTGTTTGATCTCACTCCAGGCTCCTAATTGCACATGGACAACAATAGTCAGAGCTGGGTTTCAGGGAGAAGGCTGCTTCTTTCCTCTTCCCTCAGCTCCAGAGGGAGCAACAGGAGAAGGCTGTGGCTGGAAGAAGGAAGAAATGGGAATCCTAGTTGTGCAAGGCCAAGCTGGTGGGTAGCTTTTCCCAGAGACAGGGCTGCTTACTTTTCAGTTCTAAACCACTAAGTCTGAGCCTTCTTTTAAAATTCATTTGTATTCATTCATCATTCTCTATATCTAAGAGGATACAAGCTAGATTATAATGATAAACAAAATACAACAACACGAAGAAAGAAAAAGAAATGAGTGCACCTTTAAATATTCAGTGGCCCAAATAAAATCATGATCAGCAATCATCACAGATCATAGTGTTCATTAGATTGAAATAAACCAGTGGCTCAAGACAAGTACAACTAATGTCAATATTAAGATCAGAAAAATAGTTTCTCCTAAAAGCAAAGTGGCACAGTACAATGTGATGAGCAATGCCCTCCACAACTCCAAAGGATTAGACACCGAGCAGCAGAGCAGAGTGGTTGAGCACACAGACTCTGGAGCCAGACTGCCTGGGTTCCAGCACTTTCCAGCTAATAATCTTGGGCAAGTTACCTAACCTGTCTGTGCCTCAGTCTCTTCATCTATAAATGGGGACAGGGGCAACATGGAGGATTAAATGAGATAATGACTGTAGAGCCTTTACAACAGTGTCTGGCATGTAGGGAGTTCTGATCTGTGTGTGCTAACGCTATCATTAGCCTGGTTTGGAACATAACAGACACGTCCTCCCTCAGGGCCCCTACATCCACTGCTCCCTCTGCCTGGCACACTCGTCCCCCCATTATACAAAGGGCTCATTCCTTCCCTCCTTCAAGCCTTTGCTCTAATGTCACTTTCTCAGCAAGGCCTTTCTGGACAACAATATTTAAAACTGAAATGCTTTCCCTACTTGTGATTACTATGAGGCTTGCATAAAATATCCTATGGCAAAAACAGTCCAGTTTAAGCTGACAGCAACTTAACTTCAATCGCATATAAAAACTCCACCCTTTTACTCTTCCCCTTTTATGTTTTTGATGTCGCAATTTACCTCTTTTTATAGAGTGTATAAATTTATAGTGTTTAAATTTTTATTTATTTATATTTTTATTTATAATAAATCTATTAAATTTACTGTATAATTTTATGTTGTATATAAAGTTATTCTTAATACTGTCTTTTAACCTTTACACTAGACTTAAGTGGTTACCACACTACCATATTACAGTATTAGAGTATTCTCAACTTGACTATATACTTACCTTTACCAATGTGTGGTATATTCTCAAATGTTTTCATGTTCCTAATTACCTTCCTTTTGTTTCAAGATGGAAGAACTCCTTTCAGTATTTCTCGTAAGGCGAGTCTTGTGGTGATGAACTCCCTCAGCTTTCATTTGTCTGGGCAAGTCTTTATCTCGCCATCATTTCTGAAAGATAACTTTGCCAGATACAGTATTCCTTGTCGGCAGTTTTTTTCTCTCAGCACTTTGAATATATCATCCCACTCTCTCCTGGCCTGTAACATTTCTGCTGAAAAATTCACTGATAGGGGGGTTCCCTTGTAAGATATAAGGTTCTTTTCTCTTGCTGCTTTTAAGACTCTCTCTGTCTGTTTGACAGATTTATTATGTGTCTTGGAGAGGCGCTCTCTGAGTTTGTTTGGAGACCTATGAAATTCACGAACCTGGATATCCAGATCTCTCGCCAGATTTGGGAAGTTCTCAGCCATTATTTCTTTAAATAAGCTTTCCGCCTCTTTCTCCTTCTCTTCTCCTTCTGGAACTCCAATAATTTGCAAATTACTTTTTTCATGGTATCCCACTCATAGATCACATAGGATTTCTTCACTGTTTAATTCTTCTTTCTTTGTTCTCCTCTGACTAGATAATTTCAAAGTTCCTGTCTTTTAATGCACAGATTTTTGTTCTGCTTGATCCAATATGCTGTCGATGTTCTCTGTTGCATTTTTCATCTCATTCATTGTATTCCTCAGCTCTAGAATTTGATTTTTTATGATTTCTATCTCTGTTAAACTTTTCATTTGTTCATATATTGTTTTCCTGATTTTCTTGAATTATCTGTGCTTTCTTTAGCTCACTGAGTTTCCTTAAAATAGCTATTTTGAATTACCAGGTAAATCACAGATCTCCTTGTCTTTGGGATCAGTTACTGGGAGATTATTATGATTCGTTGACGATGTCATGTTTCCTTGATTTTTCATGTCCTAGAAGTTTTGCATTGCTGTCTTCTCATTTGAAGTAGCAGTCACCACCTCCAATCTTAACTAAATTCCTTTGGGAAATAAATGCCTTCCATCAGCCTTACTAGTGATTCTGAGGCTTTCTACGGATACACTTGCTCCAAATTTCTTGTCCCCTCTTGTGGAAGAATTCTTAAGCTTGTGTGCCTTCTCTTGATCCTGCAACATACCAGGCTGGGTGATGATAGCCTACCTTTTGTTTCTCCAAAAGTGGCACTAGAGTTCAAGCTTGCGGTTTCTCCCTGGCCCACAGACTCAGGTCAGCTTTCGGCACAAGTTCACTACCCATTTGCCAAAGCTTGCTCTTGCTGCTACCAATGGACCAGTCAGGGAGATTCACTGACAAGGTGTCCCCAGTGGCCCATGGTGGGCTTCTTGATGGAGTCTATGACACAGTTAGTAGGATCTACATCCCTTTAATGCCCTCTAAGAGTCCAACCTGCTGCTCTCCTGGCCTATTTCCACCTCCCAGTCATGAAGCTCATGTCTCAGTACTCTGGATGGGGTGAGAGAGAAATGAGCCTCTGTGGCAATGTCTCACACAGCTGGGGAAGCCAGGTGCTCACTCACACACTCTCCTTTCCCTCACAAGAGAAAGCACAGGCCAAGAAGATCTGTCTTGGCCCTAAGCTGTGCCACCTTGGGGGAAGGACGATGCAGGTAAAGTCAAGCTGTTCCCCTTACCCTCTCCAATGCACCCAAACTCATACTTTTTTGTTCCAATGGTGTGCTGGAACTTCTCCATTGGACACTTGGACTTCCACAAAGGCTCTCTTGTTCATGGGTGATTTTCTAAGACAGTGCTTCCCAGGGGCTCCTGGACTGCAGCAGAGAGGGGCTGGAGTTGGTTAACAGGCCATTGCAGGGTTCACAGCTGGGAGCAAGGTTCATATGCCTATTACCTGATGTACGGGTAGGTGAATCTCCTCCCAGGTCCCTTGGCCTATGGTGCTGGATCCTACAGCTCCTACAAAGACACTTTTGTCCATGAATGAATGCCAATTTGTTTTGGGAGGAGGGACACAAATGAGGGACATCTTATTCAGCCATAAGGCTAACATCACTCCCCAAACAGGCCAGCACTGTATCTTTCAGTAAGCTGAGCGATTCAAGAACAGATAACTCTAGACATCCCAGCTCTTTTTGCCACAAAATTCTTGGATCTGTCAACTACCTAAGTCTTAACCTCCAGCTCTATTCCTACAACTTCCAGCTTCATCCCTGTCTAATACTGACCCTAAACTTTGAATTTTGTCCCCATTGTCCATCCCATGCTTGCCCTTTGGATCTGAGATAAACTTGGCTTCTCTGATTTGATCCCCTCCTCACATCCTGGCCCCACTCATCCTGCATATCTACTCCAGGAGGATCCAACTTGTCATTGGCCAGACGCAGAAGACTGCCACTGAGCTCATCTAGAGTTCCCCTTGGGGAGCAGTGGGCAATAGTAAGTGATAGTTGGACATGCTACAATTATCAAAAGTACAGTCAGAAGGAGGGCACAGTTTTGACATGCTGTCTGCTGCTTTTACCACCACCAGCGCCACAACTTTTTCATGTCCTGAGTGAGCAAAAAGAAGTGGACTGGCTCAGCTTACCACCACCAGCATCAACAATTGATTTATCAGGAACAACAGAAATAAATTGAGACTAAGACACGAAAGTGTGTCTTATTCATCATTATCTCTTCAGAGGTGCCAGTGTCTAACATGTAAGTAGGTTCTGAATAAATTTGTTGAATTAATTAAATAAGAAAAGAGTAGTACTGTCTTTGATCTCCATGTTACTGTCCTTTAAAGGAACTTAAGTCAATAAACATGTATTGTTCCAATCATGGTGCGAGGCCTTGCAAATATACAAACATGAAATAAGTTACACATAGTCTTTACTCTCAAGAAGTTTACTTTAAGCACAAATGCAGACACATTTTAGATGCTTGTGTGTTAAGAGTTTCACTAGATGTATGGATAAAGTACCATGGGCAGACAGATAGCACTTTATGGAGTAATTTATTCCGTTCAAGTTGGGAGCCTACAGGAAAAAAGAGTGACATTTCAGCTGGGCCTTGAAGTAGGAAGCAGTATTTCAGGGAACTTATCACGATGAGAATGAAATTGACCACACAATTAGGACTCTATGAGGAACAGCCCCAGCCTGAGAGCCCAGTGAGGGTCAGGGCTGCTAGTGCCCTTCTGGCAGACAGGGCTAATTGCTGACAGCAGTCTCTATCACAGAGGGTCCGGGACACATTATAGATGTCCTAGAAGAACACTGGGGACATACACTGGGAGCAGAGGGCTGATGACAACCACGACTCTCCCCTGAGGTCAGCTAATGGTCCATGCAGCTCAGCCTTCTGGAAGATACCTCAGAACACTGATCAGTTCTAAGGCTCCCTCAGGGGGTTCCTGGGCTGTCATGGGCAGACCCTGGGGATCTAAGTCTGACTAGGTGAGTCAGAACGACGATGGACAATTCTGGTGCCTCAGAGAGGGCCTGGAACCACTTGAGCCTGTAGAGTGCGGCTGGCTCTCTGCGGTCACCCCAGACAGGGATCTCCTACGGCAGCTGCCCCAGCTCCTGAGACCAAGAGAGAACACAGCCTCCCTGGAGACTCAGGCTGGTCTGCACATATGGGTGTAGACATAAACTAGCGGACACCCTCTTACTTGTAGCCACCTACACAATCTATGGGATATAGGCTGGGACCCAGATACTGAAGCCCATATGGAAGAAAAAGTCCATGACCAGTAAGGATGCTGTGGGGATGTATTAAAGCCAGAAGGTTCTCTCTTTTAACCATTTAGAAGAAAAATATAGCAACTCCACTGAGCAAGAAGCTATTTATACAAAATTAAAGAGAAAGTGAGACTCCAAGCAGCACTGAACGCAGGTGATCTGAAGACACTAGGGAAGCACCCTAGGCTGTGAATCAGGACATTCAGAGATCCCCCGAACTTCATCAGGGCTCCAGCTGCAGCACTGCTACTTACTATTTGTGGACAAATCATCATGTTTCTGTTAATTAAATAAGTATTATCAATAGAATATTATCATAACAGAGGAAAGAATCCATTCCTAAGGAAAAATAAGCCTTATCTAAATTATTTGCATTATTAACTAGAATTAGCGAGTAATGACAACATCTTAAATGGTATAGAAGTTCAGTTTCCAAGATAGTTTCCTATTCACCATTATATATGATGCTCGTAATCCCTGGTGGGGTATGCAGGTAAGACACTAACTAAAAGAGGTTCACTGCATCTCCCAAGGTTTCACAGCAAAACAGAAGTCAAGCCCAAGAAGGCTGATTCCCAATCCTGTGGTTTCCTAATCTTGCTCAAGTGTGACCACTGGGAAAACCACTGTGACCCACGCATTTTTTTTTTTTTTTTAAGATTGGCACCTGAGCTAACATCTGTTGCCAATCATTTTTTTCTTGTTCTTCTTCTCCCCTAAGCTCACCAGTAAATAGCTGTATACTCTAGCTGTGAGTGCCTCTGGTTGTGCTATGTGGAACACTGCCTCAGCATGACTTGATGAGCCATGCCATGTCCACGCCCAGGATCCGAACCAGCGAAGCCCTGGGCCACAGCAGAGCACGCAAACTTAACCACTTGGCCACGGGGCCAACCCCTGATCCACTCATTTTACTTAGCCATTTCCAGATTTCATCTGCCAGGTGCTTTCCATCTGAGTCTGTCTGGTGATGAATTTCAGAGATAACTGGCTGTTATTATAGATATAATGTTATAACAGCTGACTGTTAAGTATCTATCTTCTTAACACTTACTACATTATGAAAATGTTTTGTGGTAGTGTTTGAAACAAATCATCCTCATCTTTCTTTTCCTTATGCTGCATGTTCCCTTTTGCAAGTAGTAAGAGAAATGTAAAACAAACTATCTGTAGGCTTTCAAATGTCTAAAATCAGAATTTGGATAACTGCATGTTAAGGGTAGTTAAGATATGCTGTTAAAGAATTCTGAGGAACAATTCATCACAAGTGAAACTTTTTAAAAATTCCATAAACTGCCTTATTTTAAAATCTGAATTTGGGAATCAGCAAGAACACCAGTAAAGTCCTTAACTTGTTTGCCATTGTATGGCAAGTGCCCAGTGCCCAACTCGGAGCAAGCAGGCACTCCCTCAGTGCACGCCCACTGCTCCCCAGCATTTCCCAGGCTGGTCCCGCTGTACCTCACCTCGGCTCACCCACATACCCACCACCACAAGACAAGATATGCACCCCCCTCCCCAACTGATGTTCCACCTGCAGCTCTGCCTTGTCCAAGTTCCAGCTTTGGTCTCTTTTATTAATTAGCACAAGCTTAAAAAGAAGCATTGGCCCACATGGTGGCTGGGTAATAAATTTACACTAAAATCACAGAGGGACAAATGGAAAACCCAGCAAAACACCTTAATGAAACTTGGCAGCAAGCATCAAATTAAAATGTCCTACTCCTCTTCTTCTCAAACACCATGTCTTCTCAGACAAGGGAAACAGTAGAAAGAATAAACAAATGGGACTTCATCGGACTAAAGAGCTTCTTCAAGGCAAGGGAAAACAGGATTGAAACAAAAAAAAACAATCTACCTATGAATATGGCCAATAGACACATGAAAAGATGTTCATCATCGCTAATCATCAGGGAAATGCAAATCAAAACTACACTAAGATATCACCTTACACCCGTTAGATTGGCAAAAACATCCAAAACCAAGAGCGACAAATGTTGGAGAGGTTGTGGAGAAAAAGGAACCCTCATACACTGTTGGTGGGAATGCAAACTGGTACAGCCACTATGGAAAACAGTATGGAGATTTCTCAAAAAGTTAAAAATAGAAATACCCTATGACCCAGCCATCCCATTACTGGGTATCTATCCTAAGAACCTGATATCAGAAATCTCAAGAGTCCGTTGCACCCCTATGTTCATGGCAGCATTATTTACAATAGCGAAGACGTGGAACCAGCCTACATGCCCAGAAACTGATGATTGGATAAAGAAGATGTGGTATATATACACAATGGAATACTACTCAGCCATAAAAAAAGACAAAATTGGCCCATTCACAACAACGTGGATGGACCTCGAGGGTATTATGTTAAGCGAAATAAGCCAGTCAGAGAAAGATGAACTCTATATGACTCCACTCATAGGTGGAAGTTAGTATATTGATAAGGAGATCTGATCGGTGGTTACCAGGGAAAAGGGGGGGTGGGGGGAGGGCACAGAGGGGGAAATGGTGTACCCACAACATGACTAACAAAAATGTACAACTGAAATCTCACAAGGTTGTAATCTATCATAACATTAATAAAAAAAAAAAAACAATCTACCAATTGGGAAAAAGTATTTGCAAGTCATATATCTGACAAAAGGTTAATGTCGATACTATATAAAGAACTCACACAACTCAACAACAAAAAATCAAACAACCCAATCAAAAACTAGGCAGGGGACATGAACAGACATTTCTCCAAAGAAGATATATGGATGGCCAATAGGCACATGAAAAGATGCTCATCATCGCTGATCAACAGGGAAATGAAAATCAAAACTACACTATCACCTTACACCCATTAGAATGGCAAAAATAACCAAAACAAAAAGTAACAAATGTTGGAGAGGTTGTGAAGAAAAAGGAACCCTCATACACTGCTGGTGAGAATGCAAACTGGTGCAGCCACTATGGAAAAAAGTATGGAGATTTCTCAAAAAGGTAAAAATAGAACTACCATACGATCCAGCCATCCCACTACTGGGTATCTATGCAAAGAACTTGAAATCAGCAATTCCAAAAGTCCCATGCACCCCAATGTTCATCGCAGCATTATTTACAATAGCCAAGACGTGGAACCAACCTAAGTGCCCAGGAACTGATGATCGGATAAAGAAGATATGGTATATATATTCAATGGAATACTACTCAGCCATAAATAAGGATAAAATCGTCCCATTCACAACAACCTGGATGGACTTTGAGGGTATTATGTTGAGTGAAATAAGCCAGATAGAGAAGGCCATCTCTGTATGACTCCACTCATAGGCGGAAGTTAAACATGTAGACAAAGAGAACAGATTAGTGGTTACCAGGGAAAAGGAGGGGGTCGGGGCTGGGCACAAAGGGTGAAGTGGTGCACCTACAACACGACTGACAAACAATAATGTACAACTGAAATTTCACAAGGTTGTAAATTATCATAATCTCAATAAAAAGTGAAAAGAAAAATGTCCTGCTCCTCTTTTAAAATCTACTTTTTGTTGATATTTTCTGCTGATATTACTTGGATTGCAGCTATAAGCACAGCCAAAGAAGGGCAGAGGAAGGGAAGAGGGAAGGAAAGGAAGAAAGAAGTTAGTTTGCCAGGAGGCTCTAGCCTCAGCTCTTTGGAGCTTTGCTCAAAACTACTAAGTCACTGATACTTGTCTGTCAATTAGTTTAGTCTTTTAAGAATATATCTTTCTAGGAGCCAGCCCCGTGGCATAGTGGTTAAGTTTGGTGGATTCCGCTTCGGCAGCCTGGGTTTGTGGGTTCAGATCAGGGGCGTGGACCTACACCACTCATCATCCACGCTGTGGGAGCAACCCACATATAAAATAGAGGAAGACTGACACAGATGTTAGCTCAGGGCTAATCTTCCAGAGGAAAACAAAAGAATATATCTTTCTAACAGTTGAACTAAAAAAAACCCTCAAAGGTCTGATACTTTGTGGATAGAATTTAAGAGACTATCACACCTGAATGAAGAGACTTAGAGGCAGGAAGTTCCTTCTAAGACCTCTTATAGCCTTTTAGATTTCAAAACAAAGTTCAAGCTTGGTTATAAGTCTTCAGTGAAAGTCCTCGCAATGATTATCCTAGAAGAAAACCACGAGACTCCACTTGTTGTGTTCTGAGTATACCCCAGTCTGTTCCTCTTTGGAAATCCATAAGCTTTTCTCTGAAGCCAGACTGCCCAGGTTCAAATCTCGGTTCTGCCACTTACCAGCTTTATGACTTAGGGCAAAGTACTAAAGGCTTCTCCACCACATACTAACTGTGTAACCTTGAGCAAGTGATTTAATCCTCTTTTGCCTCAGTTTCCTCATCTGAACGGAGAAGTTACTATTACCTACCTCATAGCTGTTGGCAAGCCTCAGGGCTTCACTGGCTGTTGGTCAGAGACATAAGTTCCCTGTCACATGGGCCTCTCCACAGGACAGGGCACAACACAGCAGCTTGCTTCCCCCAGGGAAACTTTCAGAGCCGTAAGATGTGGAAGGAAGGGCATGGATCTGGGAGTCAGGCCTCTCCTCTGCGGCTCTGCCACAGACCTCTGAGTGACCTAAGGTGAGTTACTTGAATTCTCTCTTGTTCTACTTCCTCTACAGAAGGAGAATACCTATGGTATGCACCTTGTAAAATGTAAAAATAAGTTGAAATAAGGCATGTGAAAGCATTTTGAGAAGTATACAATACTATAAAGTTTTATTAATGACAGGGTTTGCATACTTAGTATAGTTTTCCCTAAAGTTAACAGACGTTACACAAAATAAAGGTTTTATTATCCAATTAATTTTGCAAATACTGAGTTAAGAAAATTCTCCAGATTCCTCTACCCAGGATAGTGGTTCCCATCCCTATCAGATCCAATGTGCCCTTGCTGTAAACATGTATCTTTGTAATGCCTCCTTTACCACCCTGAAACAATATTCAGATATATCCTACATAAACATAATTTCCAAAAAGACCAACAATAACATAATATGTATTTTAATACATAAATGCTTGGGAATGAGTAAACCAAAAGGCATAAGTAGTCAGACGCTTGCATCTATGTGGAGAATCATGGTGAATAGGACAGCTACAAACACAAGGCTACAGAGTTGTGCTATATCAGCAACTCAAATACAACCAGTGGTATACGCTCACGATATGCTTTTCTGAAACAGTAAACAATTCTTGATAAAGCTCCAAACAAAAGAAAATACAATCTTCCCTTGATTTACATCGTCATTGTATTCCTAAGACATTCAGTGTCTGGCTACTATTATAAAATCACAACTACTTCATGTTTATATGTACAACAGAGTTAGGTCCTAAGTTTAATTATAAACAGATTTTTCAGCTACATGATTACAAGGATGAGAGTAATCCTAGGGGTCAAGGAAGGACTCTTGCTTTTATGGGACTGCCTATGACTTCTAGGCTAATCGGTGAGACAACAAAAACACTCCCACAAATTTACAATTTACAAAACATTCTCTAGGGGGCAATACTGCTCCATTGAGAATCACTGCTATAGGGCTTCAGAGAGTCTTTAACATGATAATGTGAGCTCTGAAGAGGAAAACTGTTTGCCACTGCTTAACTGTAGAACACTTTGTTCCTCAAGTAGCTTCTGGAAAGACTGCGTTTCACTAATTACATGCTGGCAAATATTGGTATCGATCATTTTTAAAAGTGAATTCAATAATGGAAGCATACTAGGTATCTGCAACAAGTGAACAGCAATAAGAAGGTTCTGGAGAGATGTTTTTCAGGGATGGAAAGCCTGATGCTTGGCTGGGCCTCTCAACATATCAGCAATATAGAAAGAATCTCACCTCTCCAAAGACAAAGAGATGGAGCTCACAGAAACTTTTCTGGCACCCTCAGACATTACAGACACAGAGCCTGAGTCTCATTAGTGCCATTCAAGACAAACGGTATGAAAGTTTCATATTTGGAGTCCAGGCTGTTGCTTGGAAGTCACTTTTATGGTCCTTGGGCATATTAATTCATGAATTTATTTTTCAAGGGCTATAAATTTCTCTGTGCCCATTTCCCAAAAGGAGATGGGATTCGTAGATCGGTCCAGAGAATGAGGCAGCTAATGTTGGCTATTTTTTTCATTATCAATTCAATACATAAAATTAAAGCAATGAAATGTTTACTCCAATTATTTTCCCAAAGCTGCAGATTTTATAAGCATTGAAAGATACGTTTAAATTGAAAAGGCTACATTTTAGATTTTACTTGCCTCAAACCTAGCTTTAACTCCAAACCTAACGTTTACTAGAAAAATAAATAAAAGCCCTCGTGAGGCTAAAAATGTCCCCATCTCTACTTCAAGTGAAAGAAACAGACTCTAGAAGAGAATTACAGAGCAATCAGGTGGGTGCTATTAGCTAGCTACAGGACCAGAGAGGGAAGACACCTCACCCAAACTGGAACCTCAGAAAGGGTTTCTTGAAGACTAATTAGTAGGGAGCCAGAATTACCTCCTTAATTACACTGTTAACACATTTTAATTTTAACAGATTTTAAAATAAGCGTGAGAATAATGCTTCTGATTTTCCTAAGTACTTACCGTGTATTGGTGCCATCTGGTGGACATTTTTAAAGCTAAAATTACTATTTAAAAGAATTTGAGGTTTTCTCCCGATTTTTAAGTACAAAAACACATTTTTATTATTTTGCAACATACTTTATCTTATAGTTTCTGTAACTTGGGGACCAATGTATCAATTCACTCCTACAAGGTTCTCCTATCAACCTAACTCAGGCCACTACCACATAGCCACACCTCATCTTTATCCAGATTTGTGAATGAGTTAAGTTACCACATTACATGTAAAATAAGTACTTGACAGTGGTGTTGCAAAGCAAATTCAAATGAAATGGGCAACAAGAGAATACAGTGTTCATCTATATTTTAAAATCCACTTCAATTCATCCTACAGTTTTCAGAAAAAAGATTATTTATTCAAAAAATCTAAATTATGGCTATCAGTGGTCCTTCCTAAACAAGATCCAGAGAAGCACAAACCTTAAGGAGAAAGAATTTATGGACATAACTACATCAAAGTTAAATAGTTGTTTAATCAAGGGCATTATTTGCAAATTTAATAGGTAAATAAAATAAGATATTTGCAATGACTGAAGCCAACAAGGGCTGTTCACATAAGACATTTCTACTAAACAACACGACAGGAAAACCAAAGAAAGAGCAAGAATATGAATAAGCACTGATCAAAAAGGGATATGACAGAATACTCAGCATGTTATCAAATACATATAATTAAAATGAGATATCACTTTACACCTATCAGGTTGGCAAAAAAATATTTAGAAAGTCTGATATTAGCAGGAGCTAGTGAAAGTGTAAGGAAACAGAAGCCTTCAAGTATTGCTGGTATGAAGGAAATCTGGCCAGACTTAGTTAAGTGTGCACGTGTCCTACAATCCAATGGTTACATTAACAAGTTACCCCAAAATTTACGGGCTTAAAATGATAAAAATTTATTATCCTAAATTTTCTGTGGGTCAGGAATCCAGATATAGATTAGCTGGGTGCCTCTGCGTTAGGGTCTCTAAAAACTGCAATCAAGGGTCAGGTGAGGCTACAATTACCTCAAAGGTAGGTGGGAAAGCATCTGCTTTCAAGCTCACTCACATAGCTGTTGGCAAGCCTCAGAGCTTCGTTGGCTGTTGGTCAGAAACATAAGTTCCCTGCCACATGGACCTCTCCACAGGACAGTGCACAACATAGCAGCTTGCTTCCCCCAGGGACGAGACAATGAGAAATGGCAAGCAAGAGGGAAGTCACAGATCTTTGGTAGACTAATCTCGGAAGTGATATCTCATCACATTTGCCATGTTCTATTCATCAGAAGAGAATCGCTAGGTCCAGCCCACATTAACGGGGAGGAGATTAAACAAGGACAGGAATATCAGGAGGGAGAGACCGTTAGGAGCCATTTTAGAGGCTGCCTACCAAACAGGGTGTATACCCCAGAAACTCTCAAGAGATCAATAATAAAACAAGGATGAGGCCGTTCATTGCAGTATTACGTGCAAGAAAGTTCAGGCAAATTAGAAGCCCATCAATGGGAAAATAGGTAAGAAGAGAAAATATAATACATGCACAGCATGGTAGAATACTATGCAACAAAAAATAGTGAACCAAATTTATATACAGCAAGATGGATCCAGTTCAAAAACCTAATGCTGAGTATAAAAAAATAATAAAAAATAAAATTTTTAGCACAGTGGCATTTACTTAAATTTAACCCATGAATAACATTACAGTCACGTGTCACTTAAGGACAGGGGTACATTCTGAGAAATGTGCATTAGGCAAATTCGTCACTGTGTGAACATCATGGAATGTACTTACACAAATCTACATGGTATAGTCTACTACATACTTAGGCAAACGGTGTAGCCTATTGCTCCTAAGCTACAAACCTGTGCAGCATGTACTGTACCGAATACTGCAGGCAACTGTAATACAATGCTAAGTATTTGTGTATCTAAACATAGAAAAAGTACAGTAAAAGAAAAGTGGTAAACCCTTCCAGGGCACTGAGCATGACTGGACCTGCAGGACTGGAGGCTGCTCTGGGTGAGTGAGTGAGCGAGTGGTCAGGGAATGTGAAGGCTAGGACAGTACTGTGCACTACTGGAGACTTAGGCAACACTAAATTTATTAAAAAATAGTTTTCTTTCTTCAAGAATAAATTAGCTTACTGTAACTTTTTTACTTTATAAACTTCAAAAATTTTTAAACTTTTTACTCGTAGTAACAGCTTAAAGCACAAACAATATACAGCTGTACAAAATATTTTCTTTATATCCTTATTCTATAAGCTTTTTTCTATTAAGAAAAGTGTTTTCTTTTTTACTTTTTAAACATTTTTGTTAAAAACTGAGACACAAACACACACATTAGCCTAGGCCTACACAGGGTCAGGATCATCAATATCACCATCTTCCACCTCCACATCTTGTCCCAATGGAAGGTCTTCAGGGACAATAACACACGTGGAGCTGTCACCTCCTATGCTAACGATGCCGTCTTCTGGAATGCCTCCTGAAGGACCTGCCTGAGGCTCTTTTTGAGGCGCTCTTTGTAGAAATATGACCATGGTGGTTTGCTTGGTTTTTTTTTTTAAATCACAGATTTGCTTATAAGCAGATAGTGCACCATAAACATTCCTCTCTATTGATGAAAACCTTTCAGTGTTGGGATCCATGTTTTCACAATTTTTAAGGAGCTTGTTGAAGTCTGCAAAAGCTTCTGCTAAACCCTTCACTGCAAATTTTCTTGAAGGTTCTTCTTTTCCTTTTCCTGCAGTTTCCTTTTCTTTTGCCTCTTCTTCAGCTACGCATCCTGTTTCAGTCCCAACAACTCCTCACTAGTGAATTCCTCAGGAACCACCTCTACGAGTTCCTCAATGCCATCTTCCATCCATACCCAGGTTAAAGTTGTTTGCCATCTCAACTACAGCCTTGTCGATTTTGGCAACTTCCTCATCCTTGAAAAATCCTCTGAAGTCGTAGACGAACCTCGAGTGTCTTTTCAGATGCCATTCACACACTCCTTGGTGACATCACCCCAAGCCCTTGATGCAGTCATACATGTTGTCATCCCTCCAGAATTGCATCAATGTCTCCCTCAGCTAGTAGGCCTTAAAAGCTGCTATAGGGGCCGGCCCCGTGGCCGAGTGGTTAAGTTTGCACCCTCTGCCTTGGCGGCCCAGGGTTTCACCAGTTCGAATCCTGGGCGCGGACATGGCACCACTTGTCAAGCCATGCTGGGGCAGCATCCCACACGCCACAACTAGAAGGACCCACAACTAAAACTATACAACTATGTATCGGGAGGCTTTAGGTGAAAAAGGAATAATAAAATCTTTTAAAAAAAAGTTTCTCAGTGTCTGATATAGGCCCTTCTCGAATTTTGTTAGTCTCATTGCCGTCGAAGAACCAGTCCTTTAAGTAACAGCTTCTATCACTTTGTTCTTGTTCTTCAAGATGGAGCTACAGTGAAATGGGACATGTCCGAGTAGTGAGCAATAACCATTGCTGATTTTCCACCTTCATAGTCCTTAATCACTTTTAATTTCGTTTCTAGGTCATTCACTCAATGTGGCCTATTATGTAATGCAACACTAGCAGTGGCTTTTGTACGCTTAGGGGCCATGATGAACAAAACCATATGAGATTACATCAAGCACAAGAGAAAATGGTGCAATCGAGAGCTGCAGTAAACAAGATGATGTATGTATGAGGCTGCTGTTGGCACAACACGGCATACTTTTTTAAGTAAATTTTTTTATATATAAGTAGAAAGAGTACACTCTAAAATAACAAGTATAGTATAGTAAATGCATAATCCAGCAACAGTCATTTGTTATCAACTATTATATACTGTACCTAGTTATATGTGCTATACTTTTATACGACTGGCAGCACAGGTTAGTTTTCCAGCATTATCACAAACACGTAATATGTTGCACTACGACATTATGACAACTATGTCACTAAGCGACAGGAATTTTCAGCTCTGATATAATCTTATGGGACCGCATTGTATAGGAAGCCTGTCATTGACCAAAACGTCATTATGCAGCACATGACTATATAGATCTTTCAAGAATTTCAATGTATCCAAATAAAAGTATGGGAAGTAGACATACACGGCATGGGGGACAATGGAAGAAAGGAATGGGCATGATGATTTGCATGGACCAAAATCAATGTGCCACAAAATGAGTATAATCAATTCAATTCTGTGGATCTAAAGGCATTAAAAATAGCCCAAAGACAAGGAGTAAAACAAATGCATCCCTCCACTGCTGTGCTCAAGCCCTGGAGTTCTCCTTCCTAGATAGCCATAGTTACTGACTACAAAAATATAAGCATATGTATAAGGCCTTTGCACAGGTTAGTTACCTACTATTTTTCACTTCATCTATCCTTCTATATGCTACTCTGAACATCTGGGGCCAGGAGACATTTAATTGTATTTCTAAGCTCTCTCGCCAGGTGGCTTCCTGATGAGCACTGAAGAAAACTGAGGAAGATGAAGAAAAGGGCTCCAGCTCCCCATGTGTGCCAGTTGCTGGCAGACGCTCTTGCTGCTATGGGAATGGAGTGATTCCAAATGAGCAGCCAGGGCAGAGGCAGTACTCTTTGGGTAAGTGACAGCTCTTAAGCAGATCCAGGCCTGCCTCGAACAGTGCTCCAAGAGTGCAGCAGCAGGTCAACTCAAGGGCTGCAGCATCTACAGTTTCTGATCTCTGCGTATCATCCCTCCATCTTCCTTTCTACTGCTGCAGCCCCACTTGTCTTCCTTGTTGCAATTCCAACCCCTGATGTCAGTACAGAGTACAAACTGTCTGAAAAATACTGCTTTTCCAATAACCTCACAATAATAGGACCTCACAATCATAAACAACTGAATTCTCATTTTACAGATGAGGAGAACGAGTCAGAGAAGGTAAGTACCTGCCTGAGGGTCAAGGGTGGGATTTGAATCCAGGACATCTGGCTCGTAAGCCTCGGCACATAACTGCATTCTATACTCCCTTTTACACACATATAAGTAAAATTTTATTTCCACATGATGCCATATAAAGAAAGAAATGTGAGTGTATGATAAAGACAGTTAAATAACGCCTGTCGGCCTTTTAAGTAAACATTTATTTTGTATCCTCATAGCTTAGAAAAAAGTGAAAAAACAGTTATGTAATAAAGGACATGACTGGTCTCCCTTTCTTCTTGATAGGTTCATTCATATGCTTGGGGTAAAATTAAGTGTGGTTCCGCATGTCATACTACAGATCTCACGCTAAACTTTCCACGGTTTAGTCAGTGGGAAGCACCAGACCAGGCGAAAATATTATCAGACCTTTAACCCATGCTGGACTGTTTTGCATCATAAACTATTTTTTTAAACTAAAAGAAGTACTAAGACAAGTCAGATCATAATCTTTAAAATTTTTTTTTAAAACAAAGCATTTCTATTATTCTTGCTTGCACAGGAAATTCTCAAGCACAGAACAAAGAGGGGGGAAGTAGAGGACATTGATGATGGTATCATCACTGAAATAGGTTAGAATCCAAAGCCAGGAGCTGTTAGACAATTTTATTCCCCAAACGAGTCAGCCTCCAGTCAACTCCTGCGAGCTCGTTTATTTCCAAATATCTGACAGCAAAGGAGCGTATGACTGTGAACATTCACAGCTCGGAACACTCCTAATAGAAAGAAAGTGCTTTCATTTCCTAGCACAGAAGTCTCTCTGGATTGCCAAAACTGAAAATTGCTAGTCCTCTGCTAGTTGCCTTCTCTCTAATAATAACCTCACATAAAACGAGGACCTTCTCTTCTCTTTTCCCTTATCTAATATCCTCTTCTTCCTTTTTGCTATCAGTAGTAACAACAACAAAAAAAATGCGCTCTTTTGTGAGAGTCTTATAAATAATTCCATTAGATGGAAGCAAATACACACACACATACATAAGCACTCCCTCATTTGTCACATTAACTTTTCTTTTTGAGGAAGATTAGCCCTGAGCTAACTACTGCCAATCCTCCTCTTTTTGCTGAGGAAAATCGGCCCTGAGCCAACATCCGTGACCATCTTCCTCCACTTTAAATGTGGGATGCCTGCCAGAGCGTGCCTTGCCAAGCGATGCCATGTCCGCATCTGGGATCCGAACCAGTGAACCCTGGACGGCCAAAGCAGAACGTGAGAACTTACCTGCTGCACCGCTGCGCCGGCTCCACGTCACATTAACTTGCCTCTAAAGAACATCTCAGATTACCAGGGATGAATAAATTGCCCCCCAAAAATGTGTCAATATTCACTCAAATTTCTTTCAAATAAATCACTTCATAACAATAAAGGAAGAATTATTTTTCTTGCCCTCTAATATTAGCTCTTATACATAGCAATGTTTTTGATTCTTAACTTTTAATTCTGAAATAATTATATACTCACAGGAAGTAACCAAAAAGAAAGGTACAAGGAGGCCCGGTGCATTCTCCACCCAGCCTCCCACCATGGTAACATCTTGCATAACTAACAGAATAGGATCAAAACCAGGAAAGTGACACTGACACAATCCACAGAGCTTATTCAAATTTTACCAGTTTTACAAACGTGTGTGTGTGTGTCTATGTGTGTATGTGTGTGTACAATTTTATCACCTGGGTAGTTTCATGTGATCATAACCAAAATCAAGACTGAACTGTTCCATCACTAAAAAGCTCCCTTGTGCTATGCCTTTACAGCCACATCCAACCTCCACACACCCCCATCCCCAAACCCTGGCAATCACTAAGCTGTTCTCCATAAATTTGTTGCTTCAAGAACATTATATAAATGGAACCATACAATATGTAACCTTTCCAGATTTGTTTTTTTCACTCAGCATAATTCCCTTGAGATGCATCCAAGTTATTGTATCAGTAACAGTTCATTCCTTTTTATTGATAAGTAATATTCCACAGTATGACTGTACAAGTTTGTTTATAGTAACAATTTTCAAATTTTCTAAAAAATACCTTTTTTTCTAATAAAATCTTATATGAAAACCAAATACCTAAATAAAAGTGAAGCTACTCAGCCTGAAGCAGAGATGGGAACAACTGGGGCAAGGTCTCCTAGCCTCCCCCACTTGCCCAAGGCACCTTCCAGAGCACTATTTAGACCTGTAACACCTAAAATACAGGCAGAAAGGAGAATGAATGGGAATGAACCCAATATAATTTTTGCACTGTTCACAACAACGGTGAAAGTCAGGCTACTCTAAGGGAATCTATAGGAGCACATCTATTGTCATTAACCCTAATTAGGCAAGTAGAGGGAAGGGAGGTTGCCTGTATCTATAATCAGAGAAAGTATTATCCATCAACAACTGCTTAATGAAATGAATTTTAAAGATGCAGAGACTACTAGTTAGCTATTCCCAGTAATGCTGCCTAAAAAACTATCCCAAAACTCAATGGCTTAACAATAATAATTATTCTCACACCTATGAGTTCATCAGTTGTTTACGCTGACATTGCTTCAAATGTTCTATTCTGAGCCCAGCTGGGGAGGCAGTGACTACCCAGGGCATGTTCTCCTTATGGTGATAGTGGAAAGGACAAGAACACAAGTGCAAATAACAAGGCATTTTAATGCTGTCCTCTTACCAAATCCACTAACATCCCATTGCCAAAGCAAGTCACACAGTTAAATCCAAACACACCAACACCATGAGGACAGGATAAGCGTAATGCTACATATTACTACAGAGGAATTAAGAATTGTGACCAACAATCCAATCTACCACACACAGAAGACTTGCTATCTCCCAAAATATTCCCTCCATCTAAACGTGCCTCTGCTTAAGCCTTTGTCTCTGACAAAAGTGAAAATTTCTCAGGAGTAACACTTTACTTCATGACTATTTATTTATCCCTTACTACAAATACCATCATTTCCTAAAGAGAGAGGAAGGGCAAACATGACTGGGGAAGACAAAGAGCAAGGGATTGGGGAACAACCTCCAACACTGTGCATAAGCACATACAAACTCACCTAGGATTAGAATCTGTCTGTTCTCACAAAACAACAGGCAAAACACCAAAACAGAACTCTACAACCAGAACACGGATATTTTAATGGTCCTCTTTGAAACACAGAATTCCATATTCCAGACCATTCAGAGTGTCACCACCCCAGGAACCTGCCTGGCAACACTCCACAGAGACTTGACAGCCCTCGTTTAAGCTGACACTCTTGAACCCAGATGAACACCGATTTGTCTCAGCCTTTGTCAAGTAATCAGCCTTTCAACATTACTCTGATCCACTTGTACACATACAGGAAAACTATAAGACATGTTTTGTACTTCTCGAATACTGCCCAATAGTTCTGCCTCTGATTATAGGTTACCTTCTCTATCCACATGGTTATTTACAAATAGCATTTGTATTACATACAATGAAGTACCTGAGAGGAAGAAAACAATTTGCTGTGTTAAACTGAACAGTTTGTGTTACCACCACATCAGACTTCCGCAGTTAACTAATCAGCACTACTCACATAAAATTGACCAAACCTTAGAATTAAGTGCAGGTTTTGTTTCTATAAATAAAATGAAGACCAATAAGGACAACTCTCCCTATAAATTCCATTTACCACCTCTCCAATACCATTAAGACCTGCTTGATTTCTTATTTCAGGGACAGACTCATAAAGAATTATTTAAAGCAAAACTATACCCAACAAAAATTTCCACCCATTTTTCAAAATATTGACTTAAAGCAGATCATACTACAACTATGTATCTGAAGATCTACACTGCATCTACACCCTCAAGAGAAGTGTAGTCTAGTTGGCAAGAAAGACAAACACATACAAAAATAGTAACACAGAGGGGTTGGCCCAGTGGCATAGTGGTTAGGTTTGCACACTCCGCTTCAGTGGCCCAGTGTTCACAGGTTTGGATCCCAGGCGTGGACCTACGCACCATTTATTAACCCGTGCTGTGGCAGGCGTCCCACATAAGATAGAGGAAGATGGGCACAGATGTGAGCTCAGGGCCAATCTTTCTCAGCAAAAAGAGGAGGATTGGTGGTGGATGTTAGCTCAGGCCTAATCTTCCTCAAAAAAAAAAAAAAGTAATATAGATAATAAATAGTAGTAATAGTAAAATAGATAATAACTCAGGAGGCATGTAAAAACTAACCAAGTAGGACAGACGATAACTGCTACAGAAGTTCAACAAACACATCACTGTGGAGTGGGCCTGAGTTAAGCCTAGAAAACACTAAGTGAAAAGAGAGAATACGTCAAGCATCAAGAACAGTAAGACTGTAAAAGAGACAGTCTCATAAACTATGCCATGTGGTATGTATCTTTCTGGAAAGGATTTTTGTAATATGTCCTGAGATTCTTATATGCTCTCTGACACAATAATTTCATTCCTAAGAAAATAATAAGTAAAATGGACATTTTTATAGAAAATGGAAAAAACACACCTACAAATGCCCAACTTCAGAGCTTGGTTAATTAAATGTACATATATTAGTCTAACAATTGTCTAGTGCCACATGATGCTGTACAACCACCACATCCCCTTGATGGCATAAAATTTTACTGCTCACATGTCTGGGGACAGTTAGGGGTTGGCTCAGTATCTCTGCTGATCTTGGCTGGGCTTGCTCATGTGTCTGTGGGTTGGCTGGCTTCATCTAGGGTGACAGGGGCATCTTGGCCTGTGCCACCTTTATTTCTTCCTCCAACATTCAACCAGCCATGTTCTGACAACTATGACAGAGGCCCAAGCCCTCTTGAGGCCTAAGCTCAGAGCTTATACCTCATTCTAATCACTAAAGCGCACAGTAAAAATAAAAGGGCACTACAAAGTTACATCAAGAGGGAGCAAACTACAGGCCACAGGTAAAATCCAGCCTACTGCCTGTTTTTTTAAGTAAAGCTTCATTAGAACATAGCTATTATTCCCTTTCATTTACATGCTGTCTACGGCTCTTTTGTGCTACAACAGCAAAGTAGCTGTGACAGAGACCATATGACCTGCAGAGTCTTAAATGCGTTTTATTTGGTCCTGTCATGACTTATAGGATAAAGAGAATGGACACAGAGAAAAGTGAGAATAGGAGCTATTTCTGCAATCTATCAGTGGAATATTGTTTTATTATTAAACATGTTTAAGGATTTTTAATGGCTTAGAAAAGGCAAGATAAAATAATGTTAAAGAGTAAAAGAAGGTACAAAATCTATACAGACAGTATGATCTCAGTTGTACATAATCACATGTAACAAATATATTACATATAAATAACTCATTTATACTTCTAAAGGCAAGCCACAGACTGGGAGAAAATATTTGCAAAATACATATCTGATAAAGGACCTGTATCCAAAATACACAAAGAACTCTTAAAACTCAACAATAAGAAAACAAGCAATCCAATTTAAAAATGGGCCAAAGATCTGAACAGACACCTCAACAAAGAAGATACACAGATGGCAAATAAGCATAAGGAAAGACGCTCATCGTCATTTGTCATTAGGAAATTGCAAATTAAAACGAGATACCACTACATACCTATTAGAATGGCTAAAATCCAAAACACTGACAACATCAAATGCTGACAAGGAGGCAGAGCAACAGGACTCTTACATATTGCTGGTGGGAATGCAGAATGGTACAGCCACTTCGCAAGACAGTCTGGCAGTTTCTCCCGAAGCTAAACATAGTGGCACCATCAAATCCAGCAACCAGGATCCTAGGTCCTTACTCAACTGATATGAAAACCTATGTGCACACAGAAGCCTGCACATGAAAGTTTACAACAGCTTTATTCAGAATCACCAAAAGCTGGAAGTAATCAAGATGTCTTTCAATAGGTGAATGGATAAACAAAGTACGGTACATCCATACTATGAAATATTATTCAGCAATAAAAAGAAAAGAGCTAATAAGCCACAAAAATCCAGAAAACATTACAGGCATATTGCTAAGTGAAAGAAGCCAGTATGAAAAGCTACATATTACATGATTCCGATTATATGATACTCTGGAAAGGCAAAACTATAGACAGTAAAATGACCAGCAGTTGCCAAGGGTTTGGAGTTCAGGATGAATAAGTGACATACCAGGGATTCTTAGGGCAGTACAATTATTCCGTACAATATTGTAGTGGTGGGTACGACACTATGCATCTGTGAAAACCCACAGAACTCTACAGCACAAAGAATGAACTTTAATGTATGGAAATTTTTTAAAAACCATTTAGGAGGTCAGGAGATTGAATGCAGATTGTGACAAGATATTCTAACTGTATTACAAATATACAAAACCACCTCACTGAAGGGGACTGGGGAAAAGGTGCTGATCTAAATAACTCTGGAGATGAGTGCAGTCTGTAAGACTAAAGGCAAAAGGAACTGCCCATAAACACTTACTGTAATAAATAAAGTTGTTTTTCATGAGGTTACAGGTAAACAATCCTGATCCTGCTATACATGTATACTGGAATTGAACAATTAAGTAGATGGATGGCAGACAACGGGAACCAGGACTTTTACTGTTGGAGTGGGAGTTTACAGGTAAACAAGGGGAAGAAGCTAGACTGATACATGAAGTAACGAATTAGAGTTGGAGACAGTATGAATTCATGTTTAGCTTAATGTAGATAGAGATTGTTATATATATAAATATTTATAAATATGTGTAAATACATAGGTTAGTATAAAAACATTTTTTTGGTCAGCTGAGAGGGCCCAAAAGAAATGACACCCCAGTAGCAACAAGCATACCTTACGACTAGATATTGGTTTCTAAAACCATTCACCAAAAAAATGAAACCAGTTTCTTGGAGAAACAGCTGATTCTAAAGAAGTATACAAAATTAGTCCATAGCAATTTGTAGTGCCAGAAAGTAAGGAAATGCTAGAGAAAGAGAGAGAGAGGGGGAAGAAGGGAGGGAGGAAAAAGAAAACCATACACACAAGTTATGTCAAATAGGACAGGAGTCAATCAAAAGAGCTCCAAATGGCCAAAGCCGGAAAAACTCAAACAACAAAATTAAGTGGTATCAGATAATAACCCTAAGTATTCGTGAGTCCATATTGCTAGAAATAAATGATTGAACATTAGGAAATAGGAGAAAACAGACAAATGTCCCATACAGAAGAATTCCAAATAACTTATGTAGATATCCTACCCTCAAGGAGGGGTAGCATGACTCACTACTTCTTAGGTGTGGGCTGTGTATAGTGACTTCCTTCCAAAGTGTACATTATAGAAAGGAGGAAAGAAAGACTAACTTTACAAGGAAGAAAGCTGAGAAACACTACCTCAGTCAGGTGATCAACGCCAACATCAACAATGATAAATCATGTTGGTAGTATGTACCCTTGATATGATGTCATGAAAATGGCACTGTGCCTGTTGTCTTCCTCCCAATAACCCATAACCCCAGTCTTATCATGAGAAAACACTGGACAAATTCCAATAGTGGGGCATCCTACAAAACACCTGAACAGTAATCCTCAAAACTGTTAAGGTCATCAAAAACAAGAAAAGGTGTAGAAATTGCCAAGTGCCAAGAGGAGCCTAAGGAAACATGACAAATAAATGTAATGTGGTATCCTGGAAAAGAAAAATAACATTCGATGAGAACTAAGGAAATCTAAATAAACTATGGACTTTAGTTAATAATATATCAATACTGGCTCTTTAAGCATAAAAAATGTATCATATTGATGTAAAATGTTAATAATAGAAGCAGCTATTATAATTATATATAATTATATATGGTATTATTATATTATATATATTATTATAAGAATAGAAGTGTGGCATATATGGCAACTCACTATACTATCTTTCTGATTTTCCTGAAGATCTAAAACTATTAAAAAAGAAAGTCTATTAAAAAAGAAAAAGATACCAAAATGTTAAGTGATAATCTCCCTATAGTGGGAATATAGGTAATTTATGCTTTTGAATTTTTAGTTCTCTGCACCATACACATTATCTACAATAAGCGCTTTGATGCTCTAAAAAGTGTACGCATACAGGGCTTTTTTTTCAACTTGTTTAAATACTAAACACTGGAACTATGATTATATTTTAAAAGCCGATACTATTTATTGAATAATTACAATCTGTTGCACACTGACTATGCTAAGAATTTTAGCAATACTCTGTAGTGAACAGTGCTCCTCCTTTCTAAAAGATGAGGAAACAGACATTCAGAGAAGTTTAAGTCACACAGCTAACAGGTGGCAGGTAAGCAGGCTCCGACACATGCCGTTATTTCTGTGTAACACAGCTTCCCTACAACAAGCACTTGTTCGGCACTTCATCAACTATTGCTAGTGCATACATTATCCTGCAGTACTTCACAACAGCGCTATGAAGAGGGTCATAGATACCCACATTAATGTGAAACTGAGTCAAAAGAAAAATGTGTGACAAGCACTAACGCCACCAAAAACAAAATCTCCATCAGATAAAACAATGCAAGCTGCATTGCTACAGAAACACAGTGGCTCCCAAACTCACTCCTAATAATTTTTAAACACTACAGAGATCTTGTTTCACCCTAGGCAATAAGGCAGTTCTTTCAAAATGTATCAAGTCAAAGAACTAAAACTGAATATTTAATGTGAACATCAAAATAAAAAATTAACGGCGATAAGGAGAGGGGGCAGAGCAAAATGGCGGGGTGAGCTGACCCGGGATTCTCTCCCCTCCAAAATACAACAAAAGATTGGAAGAACTGAATTTCAGAGAATAAACATAATGCCAGCTCGTTAGAGACCTACAGTACCAAGAAGGCGGAGATCATAAACCTTGCTTACACCTTCGGAGGCACTGGAATGGTAGAGAGAACATCGCTCCCTCCCCTAGAGTCTGCGATCACTGCGGCGCGGGTTGGGAAGGAGCGGGGGAGGGACCGTGCGACCAGGGGATCATCCAGGACTCCTGCCACTGGTTCAGTGGAGACCTGCTGACAGGGGGAAAGCTTCCGTCCACGGGGACCCCATAAATCAAGGGCCTTGGGAGACCAGAGAACAGAACTGATCTGAACCCAGACCGGTGTGTGTGAGTAACAACCCCTCCCCCCAACAAAGCCAGTGGGCGCAGCCATCTTGCCCCAAGGCAGAGAGCTAACACGCCGCTCTCGACCCCCATCTAGTGGCGACAGGCTGTAACTGCAACTGAATTCTACCACCATGAGAAAAAACCACTCCTCTACCATCCAGCAATTTATAAAAGCCCCAGACCAGAAGGAAAACAATAAAAACACAGAATTAAGTCCTGAGGACTTGGAATTAGGTAAACTAAGTGATAATGAATTCAGAGCAGCTATAATCAAAAAACTCAATGAGGTAGAGAGAAAGATAGAGAAACAAGCCGAGTTCTGGAGTTACTTCACAAAAGAGATTGAAATCATAAAGAAGAATCAAACAGAATTACTTGAGATGAAAAACACAATGGACCAGATAACACAGAATACAGATTCCCTGAATGCCCGTGTAGACAACATAGAGGAGGAAATTAGCATAATCGAGGACAGACAGGCTGAATGGCACCAGACAGAGGAAGAAAGAGAACTAAGAATTTAAAAAATGAGGAAAATCTCCGAGAGATAATGGATTCAATGAGGAGTAAGAACATAAGGATCATAGGAATTCCAGAGAATATGGAAAAGGAAAATGGAGCAAAAAGTGTGCTTAACGAAATGATTGAAGAGAACTTCCCAAATCTAGGGATCAACGGAGAAATGTGTGTAGAGGAGGGTTTTAGATCTCCTAGATTTGTCAATGTAAAAAGACGCACCGCAAGGCACATAATAGTAAAGTTGGCAAATAGGAATAAGGAAAGAATACTCAGGGAAGTAAGAAAAAAAAAGAGAATAACCTATAAAGGAGCCCCTATCAGACTGTCAGCGGATTTCTCTACAGAAACCCTACAAGCTAGGAGAGAATGGAGTGATATATTCAAAGCTTTAAAGGATAAAAACCTTCAGCCAAGAATACTCTATCCAGCAAGAATTTCCTTCAGATATGAGGGAGAAATTAAATCTTTTCCAGACAAACAAAAGTTAAGGGAATTTGTAACTAAAAGCCCTCCATTACAAGAAATCCTCAAGAAGGCTCTCATACTTGAAAAAAGAAAAAAGGGAGAAAGGGGACACAATCCACAGACTAGGGAGACCGATGGATAGAACCAGAACAGGATAGCAAATATTCAACTATAGCATTAGGGTAAAGGTAAGGAAACTACCAAAACAAGGACGATCTTAGCACTCTAACTACAAATTAATAAGACGAGTTGGAATAAAAAATGAAAATAATTATTTAGGAGGGGAAGAGCAAAGGGTCTAAATCAGTATTGGTCAAGTAGGTAAGAGACCACCAGAGAATAGACTATATTATACACGAGATTCTAAATACAAACTTCAGGGTAGACACTAAAATAAAGTACAGAACAGAGTCACAAATCATAAATAAGGAAAAATCTAAGAAACCCAGCATAAGAAATTGCAGAAATGGGTAGTCTAAAGCACACAGGAAAAGAAACAGAGGAAAACAAGATAATGAGCGACAGATTGACAGCATTAAGTCCACATGCATCAATAATCACTCAAATCACTCTCAATGTGAATGCATTGAACTCTCCAATAAAAAGACACAGAGTGGCAAAATGGATTAAAGAACAAGATCCAACAATTTGTTGCCTCCAGGAAACACACCTCAGCCCCAAGGACAAACACAGACTCAGGGTGAAGGGGTGGAGGACAATACTTCAAGCAAATAGCAAGGAAAAAAAGGCAGGTGTTGCAATTCTCATATCAGACCAAGTGGATTTCAAAATAAGACAGGTAAAGAGAGACACACAGGGACAATATATAATGAGCAAAGGGACACTTCATCAAGAAGAAATAACGCTTATAAATATCTATGCACCCAACACAGGAGCACCAAGATTCATAAAGCAACTATTAACAGACCTAAAGGAAGATGTTAAAAACAACACAATAATAGTAGGGGACCTCAACACCCCACTCACATCAATGGACAGATCATCCAGACAGAAAATCAACAGGGAAATAGTGGAGCTGAATGAAAAACTAAAACAATTGGACTTAATAGACATATATAGATCACTCCACCCTGAAGGAGCTGAATACACATTCTTCTCAAGTGCACATGGAACATTCTCTAGGATAGACCATATGTTGGGAAACAAGGCAAGCCTCTACAAATTTAAAAAAATTGAAATAATAACAAGCATCTTCTCAGATCATAGTGCTATAAGGCTAGAAATTAATTACAAGAAAAAAGCTGAGAAAGGCACAAAGATGTGGAGACTAAACAACACAGTACTGAACAAGCAATGGATCATTGAAGAAATTAAAGAAGAAATCAAAAAGTACCTGGAAACAAATGAAAATGATAGCATGCCATACCAACTCATATGGGATACAGCAAAAGCTGTATTAAGAGGAAAATTCACTGCAATACAGGCACATCTTAACAAACAAGAAAAATCCCAAATAAGCAACCTTAAAGCACACCTAACTGAACTAGAGAAAAAAGAACAAATGAAGCCCAAAGTCAGCAGCAGGAGAGAATAAAAATCAGAGCAGAAATAAATACTATTGAAACGAAAAAGGCAGTAGAAAGGATCAATGAGACAAAGAGCTGGTTTTTTGAGAAGATAAATAAAATTGACAAACCACTAGCCAGACTTACAAAGAAAAAAAGGGAGAAAGCTCAAATAAACAAAATCAGAAATGAGCAAGGAAAAATAACAATAGACTCTGCAGAAATACAACAGATTATAAGAGAATACTACAAAAAACTATACGCCAACAGAATGGATAACCTAGAGGAAATGGATAAATTCTTGGACTCCTACAATCTCCCAAAGCTCACTCAAGAAGAGGCAGACAATTTGAACAGACCAATCACAAGGAAAGAGATTGAAACAGCAATCAAAAGCATCCCAAAGAATAAAACCCCAAGACCAGATGGCTTTCCTGGGGAATTCTACCAAACTTTCAGAGAGGATTTAATACCTATCCTTTTCAAGCTATTCCAAAAAATTAGGGAAGATGGAACACTTCTTAACACATTCTATGAGGCCAACATCACGCTGATACCAAAACCTGACAAGGACACCACGAAAAAAGAGAACTACAGGCCAATATCACTGATGAACATAGATGCAAAAATTCTAAACAAAATTTTGGCAACCAGAATTCAGCAATTCATCAAAAGAATCATACAGCAGGATCAGGTGGGATTCATACCAGGGACACAGGGATGGTTCAACATCCGCAAATCAATCAACGTGATACACCACATCAACAAACTGAGGAATAAAAACTACATGATCATCTCAATAGATGCAGAGAAGGCATTTGACAAGATCCAACAGCCATTTATGATAAAAACTCTGAACAAAATGGGCATAGAAGGAAACTACCTCAACATAATAAAGGCCATATACGACAAACCCACAGCCAACATCATACTCAATGGGCAAAAACTGAACCCCATCCCCCTGAAAACAGGAACGAGACAAGGATGTCCTCTATCACCACTCTTATTTAACATAGTACTGGAGGTCCTGGCCAGAGCAATCGGGCAAGAAAAAGGAATAAAAGGAATCCAAACAGGGAGGGAAGAAGTGAAACTCTCACTGTTTGCAGACGCCATGATCTTATATATAGAAAACCCCAAAGAATCCATTGGACAACTGTTAGAAGTAATCAACAACTACAGCAAAGTTGCAGGGTATAAAATCAATTTGCATAAATCAGTAGCATTTCTATACTCCAGTAATGAACCAACAGAAAAAGAACTCAAGAATACAATACCATTCACAATCACAACAAAAAGAATAAAATACCTTGGGGTAAATTTAAGTAAGGAAGTGAAGGACCTATATAATGAAAATTACAAGGTCTTTCTGAGAGAATTGGATGACGACATAAGGAGATGGAAAGACATTCCATGTACATGGATTGGAAGAATAAACATAGTTAAAATGTCCGTTCTACCTAAAGCAATCTACAGATTCAACGCCATCCCAATCAGAATCCCAATGACATTCTTTACAGAATTAGAACAAAGAATCCTAAAATTCATATGGGGCAACAAAAGACCCCGAATTTCTAAAGCAATCCTGAGAAAAAAGAACAAAACGGGAGGCATCACAATCCCTGACTTCAAAACATACTACAAAGCTACAGTAATCAAAACAGCATGGTACTGGTACAAAAACAGGTGCACAGATCAATGGAACAGAATTGAAAGCCCAGAAATAAAACCACACATCTATGGACAGCTTATCTTTGACAAAGGAGCTGAGGGCATACAATGGAGAAAAGAAAGTCTTTTCAACAAATGGTGCTGGGAAAACTGGAAAGCCACATGTAAAAGAATGAAAATTGACCATTCTTTTTCACCATTCACCAAAATAAACTCAAAATGGATTAAAGACCTAAAGGTAAGACCTGAAACCATAAGGCTTCTGGAAGAAAACGTAGGCAGTACACTCTTTGACATCAGTATTAAAAGGATCTTTTCGGACACCATGTCTTCTCAGAGAAGGGAAACAATAGAAAGAATAAACAAATGGGACTTCATCAGATTAAAGAGCTTCTTCAAGGCAAATGAAAACAGGATTGAAACAAAAAAACAACCCACTAACTGGGAAAAAATATTTGCAAGTCATATATCTGACAAAGGCTTAATATCCATAATATATAAAGAACTCTTGCAACTCAACAACAAAACATCAAACAACCCAATCAAAAAATGGGCTGGAGACATGAACAGACATTTCTCCAAAGAAGATATACTGATGGCCAATAGGCACATGAAAAGATGCTCATCATCGCTGATCAACAGGGAAATGAAAATCAAAACTACACTAAGATATCACCTTACACCCGTTAGAATGACAAAAATACCTAAAACTAACAGCAACAAATGTTGGAGAGGTTGCGGAGAAAAAGGAACCCTCATCCACTGCTGGTGGGAATGCAAACTGGTGCAGCCACTATGGAAAACAGTATGGAGAGTCCTCAAAAAATTAAAAATAGAACTACCATACGATCCAGCCATCCCACTACTGGGTATTTATCCAAAGAGCTTGAAGTCAGCAATCCCAAAAGTCCTATGCACCCCAATGTTTATTGCAGCACTGTTTACAATAGCCAAGACATGGAAGCAACCTAAGTGCCCATCAACAGACGAATGGATAAAGAAGATGTGGTACATATATACAATGGAATACTACTCAGCTGCAAAACAGAACAAAATCATTCCATTTGCAATAACATGGATGGACCTTGAGAGAATTATGTTAAGTGAAATAAGCCAGCGAGAGAAAGATAATCTGTGTATGACTCCACTCATATGAGGAATTTAAAATTATTGACCAAAAACAGTTTAGTGGATACCAGGGGAAAGGTGGGGTGGGGGGTGGACACAAAGGGTGAAGTGGTGCACCTACAACATGACTGACGAACATTAATGTACAATTGAAATTTCACAAGATTGTAACCTATCAATAACTCAATAAAAAAATTAAAAATTAAAAAATTAAAAATTAACAATAAAAAACCAGCTCAATTTCTAAAAGTAGACAAGATTTGAACAGTCATTCTACCAATGAAGATACACAGATAACAAATAAGCACATAAAAACATGTTCAACATAATTAGCCATTAGGGAAATGCAAACTAAAACCACAAAAAAAACCACATCCACCTATTAGGATGACTTAAAAAAGAAACTGACAACACCAAGTGGTGGCGAGGACACAGAGTAACTGAAACATTCACACACTGCTGGTGGGAAAGCAAAATGGCACAAACCACTTTGAAAAACAGGCTGGCAGAGTTTTATAAAGTTAAATATACACTTATTATGAGATCCATCCCTAGTTATTTACCTCAGTAAATTGAAAACCTGTGCAGAAATGTTCACAGCAGCTGTACTCCTAATCAAAATCTGGAAATTTAAATGTGCCTCAACAGGGGAATGGATAACAAACCATGGTACATCCATACAATGCAATATTACTCAAAATAAAAAGGAACAAACTCTTGATAGACATAACACCTTGGATGAATCTGAAGTGCACCATGCTAAGGGAAAAAAGCCAGACTTAAAAGGCTGCATACTATATGATTTCATTTAAATATTTTGGAAAAAGCAAACCATAAGGTCAGAGAACAGATCAGAAGTTGCCAGCAATGAAGGGTGGGGGAAGGGTGTGAAAACAAAGGGGTAGCAAAGGGAATTTTTAGGGGTTTGGGGGGGTTGATAGAATTGTTGTATTTTGATTGTGGTGACTACATGAATCTACATGTGTTAAAATTCATAAAACTGTAAATCAAAAGAGTAACCTTCACTAAGTCAAAAATGAATTTAAAAAGAGAAATCAAGTGAAAATAATGACTGTAAACATCCTTTAATTCCTTAAAACAGAAAACTAACAAAAACAAGAAAGTTTGGGAACATCTGGACTAATGGACAGCACAGGTCTCCTAATACAATGCATCGAGAATTTGGCATTCCTTCTGGAGTAGTCCTGCTAAAAGGCCTTAACCTAAATCTAATCATGAGAAAACATCAGATGAGCCCAAATTGAGGTCAGTCTACAAAACAACTGGCTTGGACGCTTCAAAAATGTCAATTACTTAAAACATAAAAACTCAGGAATTGGTCCAGATGAAAGAAGTCTGAAGAGATAGGAGAACCCAATGCTATACACAATCTCAGGTTTATTTTTTCTATAAGACATTAGAATTGGGACAAATGACAAAATCTCAGTATGGCCCACCAATTAGATAACAGTATTATGTCAACATTAACTTCCTGATTTTGAACACTGCACTGTGGTTATGTAAGAAAATTCCTTGTTTTTTGGTGGGGGGTAACATTGAAATATTTAGGGAGCTTCACTCTTAAATGGTTCAGGAAAAAAAAACGAGAGAGAAAGAAAGTAAATGAGGTAAGTATTCACATTTGGCAAACTGACTGAAGGGTATCTAGGAATTCTTCATACTATTCTTGCAACTTTTCTTCGTCTGCAATTATGTCAAAATTAAAAATAAAGAATTAATACTGACTCAGTACTGACCACAGAAGTGTGTCCTGGCACACAGACTGGAGTTCTGGGTTCTACTACAGCAATGAATTAGCTGATACTTGATACTGTTAAACATCTGAATCACACAAGCAACTCTCTCTCCTCAACTGTTTCTTTGCTCATCAAGTGAACTTTTGCCTGTAAAACTGCAGCTTCAAGTGCAGATCTGGATACAAAAGAAGATAACTGATTATACCGACTTAGAAATTACTCGTACTTAGAAATTGGGTTATAAATCAGCTTCTTGTGAATATGATTAATACCAGCCTTTCCAAATTGTATCAACTCTGGGACATCAACAAGAGTATTTTGGGACCCATAAGCCTGGCAACTATACTCTAAAATGATAGATTTATCAAGGCTGTATAACTCTTGCAAGCTCTTGGCTAACAGCTCTTGTCTTAGCTACATTCCTTTGCCTTGTCACAGCCTTCTTTCAACTAACAGGTTTCATTACTCATAAAAACACAACATCAAAAATCCTAAGACTAAATAAGGTTGGTGAGAAACTCTATTATTTCAGTGGGAAAATCATGTGACAAGTACTTAACAATCTTACTTTGGAAAACTGCAAGAGATACTCTGTCATTTAAATATGACACTGATACAATCACTTCAAGGACACAAAAAAGGGGGGGAATGTTTTTATTTTTCATGCTTCTTAACATCTTGACATAGAATAGGTAAACACAGACCACAAGCGAAAACTTTAACCAAAGATGCAGACAGAAAAGGAGCCACTGTGGAAAGTTCAGGCCTTTATTCCTAACTTCAGAATTGAGAAGTTCAATCTTAATATTATTTAGTGGTAAACACAGAATTTATGAATTAGCTTAGTTATGGAATATTTAGTAAGTCTGACCTTGCTTATAGAAATAGGATCTTAATACTTCACTCTCAAAAAACTCTAAAACTCAAGCCAAGGTTTTTCTTTCAAGGATGTGGAACTCATTCCTCATTCAAATTTGATTCATAATTTTATGAAGAATGAAGATGATTTTTATTACTTCATCATCTTATATGCTGGATTTTAATATTCTTCTTGATAGTGACGTGTTCAATGATACAAATAGAGAAAATTCCTTCCTCCTCAATTTGTAAATCAAAATTTTAAAAGCAAAATCCTTGAAGTGATAGCAAGACATTTTTATGACATAAGCAGCTACTGTCCTAAGCTGCTGGCACAGACAAAAATAACAAAGGCACAAATTGTTATTTAACCCTTAAATAATTAGTCTATGTTTGCTACAAATCCATAAATATTTTAAATATATTTTCTTCTGTAATAAAAATTAACAGTTTATTAGCTTTTAAAGATGTTAATATTATGAATAAAAAAGATTAACTTTCCACTTGAATGTCCAGTGATAAAATGAACCCCAACTTCCCTGCCCCAAGGACATAAAAAATGATCTAACGTGGAGCAAAGTGCATAGCAAGTTCAAATTAAAAATAACTCTTTCTTTCTTTCACTAAAGCAATCAATATAAAAAGAACATAAAAGCTTGCTTTATGATTGAAAATTTAGGTAACCTCCAAGAAATCACAACTTTTGAGCTTTTAAATCCAGCACTACAGTATGTGAAAATACTGGTATCTCATATAAAGTGAACCACTAATATTCAAAACATAAAATGGCCTAAATATCAATAATTACATTCTCCATAATCTATCGTTATCTAAAACTTCAAAGCCATCTATCTTTTTCAGTTTTCTGAGTGAGAAATCAGAATAGTCATTTATTTAGGTTTAAAACTAAATTTCTCCTCTTTTAACATAGAGACATAGATGGGATAGACAATAAGTTATTTTGTTCAATATCCCAACCCTACAGATGCGGAAACCGTCTACAACACGATCTCATTATGTCATCATCGAGTCACCTTCTTCACCAGTAGCATCTTGGGAAATGTGAAGGTCTTCAAGCATCTCAGCCAGACTAATTCGAGGCGCTCCTTCATCATCTGTGTCACTTTCTACCGGGATGGTTGAATCTGAAACATTACAAGCAGTATACCAAACAAATGCAAATATGGAAATATACAAATACCTGTCCCCACCATCATTACTATTATTTAATCATACTATATGCACAGCTCTTGTATCAAATCTGGAGCAGGCATTTAAATATTCATTGATAGGGAAGGCCCAGAGGCTGAGTGGTTAAGTTCATGCCCTCCACTTCAGCAGCCCAGGGTTCACTGGCTCGGATCCTAGGCGCGGACCTACACGCTGTTCATCAGGCCATGCTGTGGTGGCATCCCACATAGAAAAACTAGAATGACTTACAACTAGGATATACAACTATGCACTGGGCATTTGGGGAGAAAAGAAAAAGAAGAGGAAGATTGGCAACAGATGTTAGCTCAGGGCCAATCTTCCTCACCAAAAAAATAAATATTCATTGAATGACTGAACTACATAAATATATGAATAACTATCTACTAGCATAGGGATCATGCTAGGATGCAAATGATATCAAGTGTGGTACACACAGCAAACAACATTTTAAGTTTTACTGTTCTGCAGTTTTTTTTTTTTTTTTGGTAAATGTTTAACTGGGGTAGTTTTAACACCACAATAAAAGTCATTTATGAGATCAAAGTTTAAGATACTAAAATACTCATACTGGGGTAATATATCTATATGCAGAAGATATAACTTAAATCAAACACTTCTAAAATACCAACCTCTGTATACGTTTACATTTTTTCTAATTGCCTCATCTTCTTCAAGATCTTCAAGGAAATCTTGGTATTGCCTATAGAAGGATAAAAAAACATTTAAATATTTCATCTTTGCCAAGAAAGTATAAAGTTATGTTTTCTTCATTTTCAGCACTGTAAGATAAATCTGTTCCAAGTATTAAAATCTTTAAAAATAGGTGAAGGTCAAATATGGATGTTAAATACTGAGAAGTTTAAAAAAAATCCTTTCTTTCAAGATTACATGACAAAAAAATACACAACTGAATATAAGGGGACGTTAAATATAAGACACTGAAAAGACTTCTTCCTAGTTTACCCTCCCCCAAAAGTCTTAAGGCCAAATTGAGATACATATACTTCTAAGACTACAGATGAAACAGTCAAATATGTATTTACCATATCTAATTTAACATTATATATTTATATGTACTTATTTTAAATTACATTATGAGGGTTATATTTGAGAAATATTGCTGTTTCCTATTCATATTTCATAATACAATTTTATTTAAACTCTTCATTTTTTGAGACACCAGTGTCTTCACCATCAAGGCCACTTTTCAAATCATCCAGTCCACTTTTCCAGAACACAGTATCTTAATTTCTCCTTAACTTGTTTGGAAAATGGCGTTATTTGTTATTAATGAGTTGTTTTCTTTTTATCCCAAGTCACAACTACTCATTTGCCATTTGTGATATCCACAAGGTAATTTACTTATTATATTTTAACTTTTCAAATGAATTGTTTATAACAACACTGCAATTGTCAGGTCATAACCCAGGAAATAATAACCAAATCTGTGTTAAATGTCATTATATTCTCTTATTACTGATTCTATCAACACATTGGTAAGAATACAAAATTAATATTGAGTACAAGGATCAATTATGTGACAACTATTTCTTTATAATATAAAAACCATGAAGATGTATCACAAAGATTTCCTCTGAGACAAAAATATAAGGTTTAAAGAAAAGTGGGACCTTTCATCATCTGTATCCATATTTTCTCTCTCTCTTGGAAGCTCCTTCAGTTTCCAGTTTCTACGTCGCTGACGTTTGGTACGGTCATAGCTTTTCTTAATTAACACCTAAAAGTAAGAGAAATATTTGCAAAGTTATGAAAAATGGGAACTAGGTAATAGGGCCTCAAAACGCAATAAAGTTAAAAAGTGAAAGGTTAGGAGAACGCTAGGAAGTCACCAAACTGATGACAGTGGTTACACCTTGGCGACAGAGCAGGGGTCAAGAGGCAGTGTCAAGAGAACTTCTAACATTTTTCTGTGTGTACTTTTTTATGAGAATACATTCAAACATTATTTGTATAACTGTCAAAATTTACTAATTGAAATTTTCCAGTGACTGAAAATCAAATTATTTTTGTAACAAAGAGTTCAGGTTTCTGGTGTTTTGTTTTGTTTTACACCAAAGTGCAGTTTTCAGCTCCCATTCATATAAATCATTCTGAAACATTATCACAGGCAAGCACTTTTTTGCCCTTTTATTCCTACTAATAAGCACTTATAGAACAATATATATCTTTCAAAACTCTATGTCCTAGAACAGCTTAATAAACTGTAGAATGAATAAATGAAAATAATTTTATACAATACAAAATCTTGTAAGACCATCTTGAAGTCCTCTATGACCTTGTTAGAAATACCTATTTACACTTACCATAAATACCTATTTAGACTAAATCATACTTCTACTGCCTACTTTATGAACTAATAAAAGCACAGCTGAGTGTTGAGGAGAGTCCTTCTTATACCATGACTTTATTTTTGCTCAAAGCTGAAGAAATCAATGTTTATTGTAAACGATCAGGCACACAGGAGAGAGGGTCTTGCACGTTCACTATTGCTGAGGATTCTTATAAACTCACGTCAGAATTTAACAGGTTTTTCAGAAGTAACATTCTTTCTCTAAGAATTGATACTGTGAAGATTACTTTCAACTGCAATTTTTTCAAACCTGAATAACAATTTTAACTCTAAATGCCTTCTTAACTGAACAATACATGAACTAAGCTGAGCCTAAAAAAATAAACCTGAATAAATTCTAAAGGTCATTTTTAGCTGCAAATTTATTTTTCTTCTACAGATAGTATCAAGCATTTTGACAGAGAATGAAAATCTGATTATAAGAACAACAAAAAAACTCAATAAATCTTTGATTTTTCCCACCAAGAAAAATGATATAAAAATGAAGGCTTTTGCTATTATACCTTAACTGCAATTTCAAAAGAAACCTCCAAATGGACCGTTATTTTCAAAAATGTGAACTCGTGCATCTTACCCAGAAGAGTTACAACAATCCTCTTTACCAGAGGAAAAAACAGTAAACTCTAAAGCCTTACCACATCTGGGACTCTATCCGAGTTCATTTTGTTGACATGCTCATCATTCAAGTTACAGTTGGCTAAATCAAACCTGAAATGAAATCAATCAAACACTTAACGACAAAAACATTTACTCTTCCCATGTAACTTTTAATTTTACGGATGATCCCCTACAATTTCCTCCTAAGAGCAAACATGTGATATGCTCTCCCACTTGAAAAGTTCTTCAGTTTGCTATATAGCGAACATGCTTCTACAGACCCTAGCAAGGATGATAATGCGCTCTATCTCTGAGTTTCACATGTTATCTGTTACTGTCCACCTTACCATATACTTGTACAAGAAACAAAACAGACTTGTATATCAGTCCAACACTAAGATTCAGTTACATGGTTCCATTTAGTTTATAAAAAAAATTAAAACTTCATTCTCTAATAAAAGGAACTGAAATGATAAGAACAAAAGTAAAGTTTAGGGCATGCTGATAAGCTTTGTATCAGAATGGACTAACCTAAGCTTGTAAAGACCCATTACATATAAGGCTGCCATATTTTAAAAGTGAAATATTTGAGCAGTAGCATTTACATAATAAAAAACTACCCACTCCCAAAAGATGCAAATGTGTAAATTTTTGAATGTGAAATATGAAAAATGTAAATATAATCTAACCATACAACTTCAGGGTTCAATTACTCAAAAATCTTAGAACAGACGACTCTTTAAGATGATGGTCAAAATGCAGCAACCATAGGCTTCTGTCTGTCCCATCAACAGTTTAATGTAGTTATCAATGATAAAACAAGCCATCAGTCTCCCAAGAACTCAAATTCTTTTTAGAATAAACAACATCAGTATTTCAGACAGCTCTGCTGGCTCCCAAAGAAAATTTGCAATGCTAATTGGCAGTTAAAAATACTATAAAGTAATACAAACCCCAACACCAGGTCTCCAGGATTCAGAAGATGTCCCAAATGAGTACGACAAAAGTACTGTTTATCTGTATTCATTTCAGACGTTTTCTGGACCCAGACTTCCCCGAGGGTATGCTTAACAGGAAAGAAAATGCACTCTTCAGTAATCTAAGCATAACTCAAAACGCATCTCATAGAAGTTAAATACAATGTTGATTCTGGTTTTCTAATTTTCATTTTAAAGACAGATATTGTTTTATTTTTCACATCTCTGAAACAATGCCAAAATTAAAAAAATTACTGAATTATGAGTAAGGAAAAGACCCACAAGAAATTCATAAATATTTTTGTTAAGATTTTATTCAAGGCTTTTACAAAAACATCAGCAATGTTACCTAAAAACAGACATACGTAGAATTTTTAAAAGAATGTTTTCACAGGGAAATGAGCCAATATAGGCTGAGCAAAAAAAATAACTGAAAAAGTAGGGGAATCTTAAATCCAGAAAATATCTTCAGAAATCCCTTGGTTTTACACATAAGGTTCAAAAAACCAGGGTTGAGACACAACAATCGAGCATTCCCAGTGTGGCTCTACTACTACTGGAGAACCAAATCTTTATCAAATTAATTTTTTTGATGTCTACTATTTTGAAGTATAATCCCAGCCCCGTTTTTTTTTTCTATTTGTTGCAAAAACAACATTCCAAGTTTGAGATTTTAAACTAGATAACCACTGGAGTCTATTTCCAGCATAGGACTGCATGACTAACTAAAAATGACATTTCAAACTTCCAGGCTGAATTAAGCATAGCACATGGCAACACCTTCTACTGACAAAACAGATCCAAGTGAAATGGGAACGAGAGTAAAATACTAAGAGTTATAGATAGAATTAAGGAATCTCGCAGAGGTAGAGATAGAGGGACAAACTGAAATAAAAGACAGGTCTCAGATTGAGGAAAGAACCGGAAAAAAAAGTGAATTACAAGGGACTAAATTCTTTATAACAGGATTCACTTTCTAGCTACTAGACTGCTTCTGTTATAAAACTGTTCAAGCTAAATGTATTTTTCAAAAACCAAAGAAATATATGGTTTTATATACGTCTAGGGAGAAGTGGTGTTCTTCAACATTTACTATAAACGACAAAAGTTTGCTTGTAACCATATTATTAAATTATTTTAAATAAAAATGTGAAAAGTAATCTGTCTTCCATTTCCACTGATTTTCCCAAATCATCAGAAGTTATTTTTATCTCAAGACACAATTATTACCTCAACAGAAACAAGCACCATAAGTATCCAGGTTGGGCGTTTCTAAATACTATTTCACAGTAAAAGAAATTAGACTTGTATCCTTGAAAAAAATACCTTATTTCAGATATGAGGTAAGACTATACAAGGTGATTCTGGAACACCTGAATGTTACGATGTTGTGCCAGAAAATAAGGACACTTTCAAAGACTAGGAAGTCATGTCATAAAGACATAGGAATAAACCTATATCCTTTAAAGAACTTGCATCAATAATTAACCTTCCAAAACAGAAATCAACAGGCCCAGATAAACTCACTGGTCAATTCTACTAAACATTTAAGGAGGAAATTATAACAATTTTCTACAATCTCTTCCAGAAGACAGAGGCAGAGGGAATACTTCCTAAGTCATTCACAAGGCCAACATTACCCTAATATCAAAACCAGACAAAGACATTACAAAGAAACTAAACTACAGACCAATAATCTCTCATGAACCTAGATACAAAAACCCTCATCAAAATATAAAAGAATTGGGGGCCAGCCCGGTGGCGCAGCGGTTAAGTTCGCACGTTCTGCTTCAGCGGCCCAGGGTTCACTGATTCAGATCCCGGGTGTGGACACGGCACCGCTTGGCAAGCCATGCTGTGGAAGGCATCCCACATATAAAGTAGAGGAAGATGGGCACAGATGTTAGCTCAGGGCCAGTCTTCCTCAGCAAAAAAGAGGAGGATTGACAGCAGATGTTAGCTCAGGGCTAATCCTCCTCAAAAAAACAAACAAAAAAATATATATAAAAGAATTGTATACAACAACCAAGTGTGATTTACCCCATGTATGCAAGGCTGGTTCAACATTTGAAAATCAATTAGTGTAACCCATTAATCACATCAACAAGCTAAAAAAGAAAAATCAAACGATGGTATCAATAGATGCAGAAAAAGCCTTTGACAAAACCCAACAACCATGCATAATGAAAACTCCCAGTAAACTAGGAACAGAGGGAAACTTCCTCAACTTGATAAAGAATATATATAAGAAACTTACAACTAACATTATACTTAATGGTGAGAAACTTGAAGCTTTCCCACTAAGATCAGGTACAAGGCAAGTATATCCCATCTCACCACTCCTTTTCAATATCCCACTGGAAATCCTAGCTAACGCAAAAGACAAGAAAAGGAAATGAAATGTATATAGCTTGGGAAGGAAAAAATAAAATTATCTTTGTTTGCAAATGACATGATCATCTATGTAGAAAATACAAATGGACAAAAAAACTCCTGGAACTATATAGCAAGGCTACAGGAGACAAGGTTATAAACAAAAGTTAATCACTTTCCCACATATCAACACAAACAAGTGTAATTTGAAATTAAAAACACAATACCATTTATGTTAGCACCCCAAAAATGAAATATTTAGGTATAAATCTAACAAAATACAATCATGCATCGCTTAATGGTGAGAATGTATTCATTGTCAGGCGATTTCATCATTGTGCAAACACCACCGAGTGAGCCTACACAAACCTAGATGGTATAGCTAGGCTATGTGGTACTAATCTTATGGGATCACCATCATATATGCACTCCACTGTAGACTAAAATGTCGCCATGCAGTGCATGATTGTATGTATAAGACCCGTCTGAGGAAAACTATCAAACTCTGATAAACTCTCATGAAGAAAATCAAAGAACCAAGTAAATGGAGCGATATTTCATGTTCACAGATAGGAAGACTCAATAGACAAGATGGGCCAGCCCTGTGGCCTAGTGGTTCAGTTCAGCAGACTCTACTCCAGTGGCCCAGGTTCAGTTCCCAGGCACACAGCTACACCACTTATCAGCAGCCATGCTGTGGTTGAGACCCACATACTAAAGAGAAGAAGAATGGCAACCGACGTTAACTCAGGAAGAATCTTCTTCAGCAAAAAAAAAAAAAAAGAAAAAAGGGGCTGGTCCCATGGCCGAGTGGTTAAGTTTGAGCGCTCCGCTGCAGGCGGCCCAGTGTTTCGACGGTTCGAATCCTGGGGGTGGACATGGCACTGCTCATCAAACCACGCTGAGGCAGCGTCCCACATGCCACAACTAGAAGGACCCACAACGAAGAATATACAACTATGTACTGGGGGGCTTTAGGGAGAAAAAAGGAAAAAATAAAAAAATCTTTAAAAAAAAAAAGAAAAAAACTGTCAAGATGTAAGTGCTGGCCAAATTGATCTATACAATCAATGCAATCAAAATCCCAAGTTATTTCGTGGATATCGAAGAACTGATTTTAAAATTTATATCAAGAGGCAAAAGATCCAGATTAGTCAATACAATTTTGAAGGAGAAGAACAAAGCGGGAGGACTGACAGTACCCAACTTCAAGACTTACTATAAAGCTACTGTAATCAAGACAGTATGGTACTGACAAAAGAACAGATAAACAGATCAATGAAACAGAACAGAGAGCCCAGAAATAGACCCACATAAATGTAGTCAACTGATTTTTGACAACGAAGAAAAGCAGTACAATGCTGGAGAACAACTGGACATCCACATGCAAAATAAAGTCTACACACAAACCTTACACTTTTCACAAAAATTCACTCAAAATGGATCATAGACCTAAGTGTAAGACACATAATTATAAAACTCTTATAAGATAACATAGGAGAAAAAGTAGTTGACCTTGAGTTTGGCAATGACTTTTTAGATACAACACCAAACGCACTATCCACAAAAGAAATAACTCATAATCTACACTTCATTAAAATTAAAAACTTCTGCTCTGCAAAAGACAATGTCAACAGAATGAGAAGATAATCCAGACTGGGAGAAAATATTTGCAAAAGACATCTGATAAAGGACTGTTATCCAAAATATACAAATAAGTCTTAAAACTCAACAATAAAAAAAATCCTATTAAAAATGGGCCAAAGACCTTAACAGATACCTCACCAAAGAAGATAACAGCAAATAAACACATGAGAAGATGCTCCAAATCATATGTCATCAGGAAAATACAAATTAAATTGACAATGAGATGCCACTATACACTCATTAGAATGGCCAAAATGCTGAACACTGACACCACCAAATGCTGATGAGCATGTGGATCAAGAGGGGATTGCTGATGGGAATGCAAAATGGTACCACCACTTTGGAAAACAGTGTGGCAGTTTCTTACAAAACTAAACATACTCTTACCAAACAATCCAAGAAGTATGCTCCTTGGTATTTACCAAAAGGAGCTGAAAACTTATGTCCACACAAAAACCTGTATAAGGTTGTTTATGGCAACTTTCTTCATAATTGCGAAAACTTGGAAGCAACCAAGATGCCCTTCAGTAAGTAAATGGATAACTATGGTACATCCAGACAATGGAATATGATTGGGCACTTAAAAAAAAAACCAGCTCTCAAGCCATGAAAAGACATGGAGGAAGCTTAAACGCACACTACAAAGTGAAAGAAGCCAGTCTGAAAAGACTGTATGATTCCAACCATACGACATTCTGGAAAAGGCAAAACTATAGAGACAGTAAAAAGATCAGTGATTGCCCGGGATTACGAGGGAGGAAGAAATGAATAAGCAGAGCACAGAGGATTTTTTGGGCAGTGAAAATATCCTGTATGATATTATAATGATGGACACACGTCATGATACATTTGTCCAAACCCACAGAATGTATAATACCAGGAGGGAAATGTAATGTAAACCATGGACTTTGGGTGATCACAACAAGTCAGTGCAGATTCATCAACTGCAACAAATGTACTACTGTGATGGAGGGATACTGATAATAGAGGAGGCTATGCATGTATGGAAACTAGGGGTATATGGAAAAAATCTCTTACCTCCTCTTAATTTGCTGTGAACCTGAAATTGCTCTAAAAAAGTAAAAGTTGTTAAAATTTTTTTTTAAACAAGGACATAGAAACTATTCTGAGGGGGCTCCCACGGCTAAACTTGGGGCAGAATGGAAGGCAGGCAGGCAGGCAGGCAAGTAACAAGGGAAAAAAATCCTAACATTACAATAGAGAGATCTGGCTATCAGTGAAATAGCCAAACATTACTTGTCTCTTGATATATCGTAAAAAGCACACAGAATCACCTCTGAAATGTTCTGGCCAAAAATAACTAACCTAAATTTAAGCAAACCTTTAGGTCTACTTTCCAGTTTAAAGGAAAGACAAGAAATTAAGAAGCAAATTAAATGACATCATGAGGAAACAATAAGATATATCCACAAGATAAATGACCTAGTTGCTTAAGAAGCTGCTATCACGGAAAAAAAAAAAGGGGGGGGGCGGCTATTACTAAATACAAGATTTAAGAGGTATAATGTTCACATTCAGTGTATGGTCCATAACAGATACTAGTTTGAACCAACCATAAAAGAAATCTGGAGACAAATGAGGAAATTTGAACACAAACTAAATACTTTATATGTATGATAATATTTTGAAGTATAGAAAAATGTTCCTATGTTTTAGAGATGCATACTGAAGTACTCAGTATTTAGTGATAATATAGCATATATTTAATTCAAAATATTTCAAAATTTTTAAAAAGTCAAAAAGATTAGCTTGCCATTTGGTCCTCCTGTACAAAAGCAAAAGGAAACGCTTTTTCATAACAACAGAGTAAACATTTTTTAAAATGTCCGCAAAATCAAAGATAAAAAATTAACTTATCAGATAATATAAATCTGGTAATTTTCACAATGACCACATGTCAAGAGCAAACAACAATCAAACATGCAATACATTTTTAACCTAAAGTGGTTTTAATTTTATTTAGAACCACATTTTTGGAATTACAAATAGATTTAAAAAAAACAAAAATATCCAAAAAAAGACGGGACCAAAACAGTAAGTTGAGGGGGTGGGAAGGAGGTGGGCAGGATGAAACTTACCTTTTTTGATATCATTCCAGCACCTGCACTGCGTTTTAGATCTCGAACTATGCTGCAATCCATCACAATAAACTCTTCCAGCTGTTTGGGATGGCATAAACTATTGAAAGGCTGACTCCAGAAAGTACTGCCATCAATATCTGCAACTAAGAACAAACAGAGAACATCAAAGAACAAGAGAATGAAAGTATTTCAAAAGTCATCAAAAGTGTTAGCTAGAAAGAAGTTGCTATATATGAACTGGGAAGCATCAGGTCAACAGGAACCACAGTGGAAACCCTCTCTCTAGGTCTTTTATTCCTATAAATCAGCCCCAAACTTCTCACAGCACAAGAGAAGTGTCAGGCGTCAAACACTTCTTAAGTAGGAACTATTATCAGAACACCACAGAGCTAAAGTGCCTTTAAAAGTTGTTCATGTGCTAGCATTTTATTTTAGAAACATTATCAGTCATCCTAGCTGCTTAGTTTATGGGAAATAAAGTCTACCTGACAGATGTTCATCCCAATATTGCAAACAGACCTCTGACTGATGAATTCTAATTGACAAGCATAACGAATGACTTTCTGGAAAATATCAAAATAAACTCAATTTTTTATATATATTTACATTATAGGAAATAAATGAAAAAGATTAAGAAGTAGGAGATGCAACCAAGTATCAATATGGGGTCTTCTTTAAAAATCAGTTTTTATAAAGGGAATGTTAAAATTTATGTACACTAAGGATGAAGTTAGTTAAAATTCATATTGAAAACCAAATGTTCTACTGGATTACAAAAAGTCAAATATTCCAAACTCTAAAATATCCGCTACACTAAAATTTGGCAATGAACTTAAATAATTAACCACAAAAATTAAAAGAGGCAATAAGTCAATTTCAGTAAAACTAAAGGGAATGAAACTAGTAAATTTTTTAAAGTGCACAGAATTGTTTTTTTAAATAAAAAATACAAGGGTAACTTATGAAGAGCTTTTAAAATTCCAGTATTTTGTAAGAATTAAACAGAAGAAAAAGTTTTAACTAGTTTTTCAAAACAATATTACTGACAAAGTTTGATAAAATTAACATATATTATCCCCACTTAGTGGCCAGAAGTGTCAAGGCAAACAGTTCCTATAACTTACCTTGTAGGGTATTTGGATCTATGAGATGGATGGCACTGGTTACTCGAATACACACACAAATCTGGTTCATGTTTCCCAGACTTTGTGCCAGTTTTGGAGACAGACAAACAACATTATCCTAGGCATAAGAACCAACATTTTAGAGTGAAGCAAATCCTAAATAACAGTCTCCAATAAACACTCATCAACGTAAAAGGCATCCAAGTGCATTTGCCCAAACCAAAACATTATTATTAATTCTATGTATCAATAAAAGGCCTCAAGAAAAGAACAGACCTTACAGAAACAGAAAATAAGCTACACCTTCTTCAGACGGGGATATGTCTTATTAAAAATGCTATAAGAAAATTTTCCCAGATCCTATTTGCCAAGTTATGAAGTTTATGTCAATTTTATTGAAGTGTGAATGTTTGCTTATCATGTTCTAAGCCAAGGATTATAAACATCAAGAGGAGAATGATTTTCCAAATCTACTTGTGACCTCTTTGTACCTCCAAAACAACCAAACTTCAGAGGAGCCACGTTTCTCTTTCATGGCTACATGTACCAGTATGGAATCGAAGATTTAATGCTCAAAAATGCACATATTCTAAGTCTACATTGGGAGAAACTACCAGCCATATGGTTATCTATTTTTAAACTATATTAAAATATCAAAAGGGGGCCAGCCCCATGATGTAGTGGTAAAGTTCAGCATGCTCCACTTCAGTGGCCCAGGTTCACAGGTTTGAATCCTAGGCACAGACCTACACCATTCGTCAGCCATGCTGTGGTGGCGACCCACGTATAAAGTAGAGGAAGACTGGGACGGATTTTAGTTCAGAGCTAATCTTCCCTAGGAATAAATATATATATATATATATATATAAAGGATCTGGGTTACATTTTAAGCTGTATCTATTCACGATCATAGGCTCCTCCACTGAAGGCACATTCTATGCATCCCTAATAGCACCTAGTCTGGCTCTTCACTTTTAACTTAATAAGAGTCTCCAAAGATGAATGAAAACACTCCACAGTGTGTATTCATCCAGTTACTTGTATGAATCCCTCAAAGCACTTAATACACAAGGCCTAAACATGCCCTCACATCTAGAATCATATTTCCTAGGCCTTGCACCAGGAAAATGTTCACTGTTTTAAACCACAGGTCTGCAAAATATGACCCCTGAACAAATTAGGCCCACTGCCCATTTCTGTAAATAAAATTTTGCTGACACACAGCCTCAGCCATTCGTTTACTTATTATCTATGGCTACTTTTTGCAACAACAGCAGAGCTAAGTAGTTGCGAAAGAAACTATATGGCCTGAAAGCTGAAAATCTCTACTATCTAGTCCTTTACAGAAAAAGTTTGCTGACCCTGTGTTAAGCCATCATTTCATCTCTGGTACTGTGCTAACATAAAATAGTGACAGCTTTAAAGCTTTAGAGTCACAGACTTAGGCACAAATCCTGGCTTCATCATTTTGTAGTCATGTAATTTTGGGCAAGTCATCTCACCTCCCTCAGCATCAATTTCCTCATCTTCAAAATGACAATACGATTTACACTAGCTATTATGAGATGTGAAGAGGTAAAATATACGCAAGTTCTCAGATATTAACTTTATATAGAATGCTCACAATAAATCACGGCACTTATCTATTAGTGATTTAAGTATGGACATATAAGTTCCTATATGGCAAAGACCTCTAGATAAATAATCCTTAACACACAGTCTTCTAATACAGTAGATCCTCAATAAATATTTGTTGAATTTTAATTCATTTATATTTTTGAAGTAGGGTTTTTACCTTAATACAATTAAATGAAATGATATTCTACATTTTAAGTGTTATTCAGACTGTTTTTAAATCACAAAAATGATCTCACTTCCACAATACTATCTAATTTCACCATGCTAAATCCAGTTTGCACATATTCCACAAAGTGGTTCACAGATATTTATTTTAATGTCATTTCCTATATTCAAAGTTTCAGAGAACTGTCATGTGTCCACTAGGATGACAAATTTTAAGGAATAAGGACATTAAGAACTGTAACCAGGTCTTTTAATTAGTACACCAAAATGAAAGGTAAGCCAATTTATAATTTTAAGCATGACTACTTTTTAACATCATTTTAACATAGCTGAATGTGTCAGAAATCATTTAAGAAGGAAGTTATTCTAAATTTTTAACCAATCCCAAAGGAAACCAGGAGCTAATA